>NW_013678884.1:3216-9131 GCF_000517525.1 Limulus polyphemus | reverse complement strand
CATAACATAACATTTCATAAAAGGCTAATTCCCGTAGTATATATAACGAGTAAACTCATGCTTTGTGTACTAAGCGTATTTAAACTTTGTTGTTGATTTTTAGGCGCCTGTTAGAATTTGTATTGAGGTGTAATGATATGTGGTTATTTATAAGCCTCTGAAGGTAAAGAATTAACTTAATGTGCTCCTTGTGTGTTTATGTTACTGAAGTAATTGTATTTAAAGTTAATGTTATAAATGTCGTAGTTTTGCACACGTATTTGTTCTCGTATAAAAGTACCACTGTACAATTAGCCAATAGGAATATTGGATTTCCAGGTGAGCTAGCACTTGTACACGCATGAACTGACTAACACACATTGCCAGAGTCTTCGCTAGGTGCCTAAAAGATTCGGGGCTCGAGCCCATAGGCTTTCACCTCCGATATGATAGTTTTCTATTCTGATTTTTCAAGACACGAACTAGGGATTCGGGGCAGTGCCAAATATAATTGGGGCACATTGTTCTTAATTACATGGATTCATAAACTTGTTATTTCACACGCTTTTTGCACATTTGTAAAAAAATAAATCAATCTGATATTTAAAAGTTTTAAAGTTTTCTATTTTAAAACCGTTTTGGCCCGTATATAGCCAGCCTAACTGAAAAAATAACAAAGCATAATATCATTCAAAAAAATTAAAAATTACTGAATATTGTTTTATTATACAATACGTTTCCAGTCATGCTGTTTTCGTGTCATACCCTGTTACATTCATGCCTATCGCCATGTCAAACACTGTTCCAGTCATGCCGTTTGGTCATTTTGTCATGCACCGTTTCAGTTTTGCCGTTTTGATCACTGTATCATGCACCGTTTCAGTTTTGCCGTTTTGATCACTGTATCATGCACCGTTTCAGTTTTGCCGTTTTGATCACAGTATCATGCACCGTTTCAGTTTTGCCGTTTTGATCACTGTATCATGCACCGTTTCAGTTTCGCCGTTTTGATCACTGTGTCATGCACCGTTTTGGTCATTGTGTCACCATATACTATTCTACTCGTGCCATTGTGTCACCATACACTATTCTACTCGTGCCATTGTGTCACCATACACTGTTATACTCGTGCCATTGTGTCACCATACACTGTTATACTCGTGCCATTGTGTCACCATACACTGTTATACTCGTGCCATTGTGTCACCATACACTATTCTACTCGTGCCATTGTGTCACCATACACTGTTATACTCGTGCCATTGTGTCACCATACACTGTTATATTCATTTTACTTAATTATACATTATCATTCTAATTCTAAATAAATAACTACACGAAAAATGATTTATTTTAGTGTTTTTTGTAACTGTAAGTTTTAAAAGCGTCACCTTCAGACGGAATAAGAAACTAAAATACGGAGACGATAATACTATGGTAGTATTCGTTAGTTCTATGGATGTATTTAATTTATATGGTACTTTTTGGCAAAATAAAATGTACTATTGTAAGCAAATAACCTACAATTTAGTAACTGTGCAACCCCTCCAAAATATAAACAATTAACACTGGCTAGTCATACATGTGATATATTTTCTGAAAGTATTAAAATTTCAATAGATGCGGACAAAGATATATCATTGTTCTTTTTTACCTTAGCACCCTCGGAGAGGGCGAAACCACCACCAAGGAGGAGCAAGATACCCCAAGCGATTTTCTTTTGTGCCACGCGCCAATCAAGAAGAGGAGGACAGCGGCCGAAACGAGACGGGTTGGATGGAATAAGAAACAGGAGAACGGATATACCAATTGCGGGTGTGGCGTCTTTGATTTTTCTGTAAACAATTGTTGTTGGTTTTTGTATAAAATGTGTAAAATATAATATAGAATAACAGAAATGATTACCGCGAACATAGTTACACACACACACACTCACACGTTTTTAAAATCAAGCAGCTTTGATCTGCAATAAATATGCTGAAAAAAAGAATGATTGGAAATATTGGATGTCTAAAAATGTTGAGAAACACTTTTGAAAAACTCAAGGCGGGAAATTTTTTTAACATAGAGCCACGCGATTTGTTCCACGTGCAAGAATAATGTTTAGTTGTTGTTTTTTTAAATTACAATTTAGATAAATTTTATTATCGCCATTGGTGTGAACGTGCTTTGTAGTCACTATGAGAAAAAACCTATACACTGGATAAGTGAAGTGAAGAAAAAGTGTCATTGGCCACTATTCAGTTCTTCACATTATATAGCTGCACAACTATAGTTGATACTTTTCACTGTGATACAAGTCCTGCTTATTTCTCTTTGGTTAACTTGTGTTCAGGGTTACTGATGAGGAGTGGAATTCTCCGAAACTAGTATAACCCAATAACACACGTTGGTCAAATTTCAGATTGAACTTGGACATCGAGATTAAACAATTTTCGGACTACTAAGTTTATTTATTACGTCATTATCGTGTTATTTCAGGAGTACGGTGCCCCTCCAAACTGGAGTCTCAGTGTCTGTTATACACTTGAGGAAACATTCCCCAATCGATGGTCAGTTAGCCCTCGCATTCTCCGGACACTAAACCTGATGACCTATTATTTTTATAAGGCTTCATAAAGGACATTGTTTACGCTAGTAAGGTTATGAGTAAGGATGAATCCAAGAAACCCTCACAATATCACTGTTACAATGTAGCAAAACCTTTGGTAGGAGATTGAGTACAGACTGAACATTTTACGTACAACTTGTGATGCACTTGTATGGTGTAAAAACATTTAACATTATTCTTGCATGTGCAACAACCATATGTTTGTTAAATGGTTTTCTCTCTGTTGATACTCCAAAATTCTTAGACATCTTGTAGACGATTGATTCTAGCATATTGTTTAGATATCTCATTCTCAGCGTATTTTCTTTTGCCAACTATGTAATATATAACCTTAACAATATTTTCATTTTCTTCACCCAAAGTAAATGAGGAGTAATAATCAAACTCTTTCACCAAATTTAGTCTTCACAACCTTGATAACACATATGGACAGTTAAAAAATAACTTCAGTTAACTTCGCGAGGTGGAGACGTAAATAAAATGAGTGGTAAGAATTAAGTTCTTGCGACATATACAGCCCCAATGTTTTAAGTACTAGTTGACGACATTGTTGACACACTTAAGTTAATGCCAGTAGATGGCGCTAGCATATAGTAAAGTCAGCACTGGCTATCAGAAAACAACAGTTTGTATTCGCGTAAATTTAGAAGTAGAAAAGTCAGTTGCTAAGATGAAGTGCTCCTACATTGCTGTTCGTTTCTGTTGTTTAATAATTCCTTGATATTTTAGGTAATATTATCAAAAAAATTCATTACGAATAGAACATATTCTGATCCAAATATATTCTAGAAAATACTTAAAACAAGAGTAACAAGCTTTTCTAAAATAAGTGTAACTTCCAAAGTATCTTCCCAAAACATGGTCAAGAGTTTACTTGTGACTAATCGGCCCAGCTATGGATGAACTGAATATACTTACACGCCAGTGTTCAAAGACTCGGCCCAGCCAGGGATGAACTGAGGATCTCTGAAAAGCCATAAGAGCACAAGCGTTGTGAAGAGAAATAGAACACCACCTTCGTGAAACCTGCAAGTAAAAACAAGATATGAGATATTTCAGTTAAATGTTATGTCAGTGGTAGCTAGACTTTATGATCTACATGACTATCTAATTTTATGACAATCGCTAGTTTTCGAAAAGATTTTCTTCCATTCACTTTACTCACTGAAAGCTTCGCAGTTAATTTACATATAGATTATTCAAGCA
Organism: Limulus polyphemus; assembly: GCF_000517525.1. Classification (NCBI taxonomy): domain Eukaryota; kingdom Metazoa; phylum Arthropoda; class Merostomata; order Xiphosura; family Limulidae; genus Limulus; species Limulus polyphemus. The sequence continues at coordinate 5,335 of NW_013678884.1, read as the reverse complement.
TTAATTTTTAGTTGAAAGTACTGTGAATCACAGTCCTAATCACAAACTAATGCATGTCACACTCGTCTGAATGATCAGCATTATTGTAAGCTATATTTTTAATGTTGTAATTTAAATGTTAACTAGAGAGAACCACGGGTCGTAATGATGACGTTAAGATTATGAAGAAAACTCTACCGACGTAACGTTAAATGTCTTAGCTCATTCAAAGCTACATTATAAATACAAGATCGTTGTGGAACATATAGAGTGATTTATATGTTTTGTATATGAATTGAAAATAAGTAATGGAACTTTTGATTTACGCACCATAATTGGAGCTCCACCCTTAAATTGTTAGAGTAACCATACTGAGCAACATTACGCCACTAAGTGTTAAAATACTGTTAAATGTTCACACGTTAAAATCCAACATATATCAATACCATGATCCAAATAATTCAAAATTATAATTAAAATATGCCTGACTTCAAAGTTTTATCGAAAATCAATATTTATGAGATTTTGTTAAAAAATAGAACTGTTTAGATTTTTCTTATGATTCCATTAATATAAAATTTCTAAATCCAATAATAAATATTATTAAGACTTAACAATTACCGAGATATATTACTTAACGTTTGATAGTTATGAATATTTTAATACATGTAGAAACTCCAAACGTATGATTTAAAACATTCTTTTTTGGACATTTATCAAATACGAATTACTTTTCTTAAACAACAAAACCAGCACTTGAACAAGCGAAATAAACTGACGTGATTTTGGTTGAGTCATCTTTTTGACAGTTTACAAATGTTTGATCCTAAAATAAAAAATGTATTCATAACAAGTTTTGGAAACGTACATCAAACATAAACGGTACTGATATTAGGTCTATAATTCATTATGAGAATAATCCAACTTAACTGTAATTTAAATGTTATTTTAAGGTTTTTACTTCTATGTTTGGAAGAATTCTTTACAGTATATGTCTGTGATTTGTTGGCAATAAATTTCAACAATAAACGGCCAACACACAATCCACTTGTTTTCATATATTCAAAACAAGTCAAACGTATATACAAATATTTGTTACACAGTTAATCACCACAGTTGTATCCAGAGCTTTAGATAATCGTCTCTTTTCGTCAAGGGTCAACACAGGCTGGTTCAATTACATTAAAACCCAACTGACAAGACGAATTATTCTTCTATACTCTGTTATTACAATACAATCTGCGATTATTTCACTTTAAAAGTCGCCACTATATACTCTTTATGACTAAACTTACAAACACAGTCTAGATCTATTTGACTATATCTCTCACAAATTTTGTCTTACTTTCACTAACTTACTTCTACTAACTTGGTCGCGTATCTATATACACTATCCTACAAAAAGTCATGGGACACATCTCCGATTGCAGGAAAATAGGTGTGACGATGAAATATGCAAATAGTTTGGCCTATAAAGGTGATCAGCGGTTCCCTCGGAAGTCATTTCGAACTTGTACGAAGAACGATGAGCACACAGAAAGATCGGAAGTCATTTCGAACTTGTACGAAGGACGAGGAGCACACAGAAAGATCGGAAGTCATTTCGAACTTGTACGAAGGACGATGAGCACACAGGAAGAGCTAACGGAGTATCACAGAGGAAGGATAGTTTGATGTCATTTGGGGAAAATGTCTGTACGTGCTATTGTACAAAACAGTTAAACATTCCCAGGTCGACAGTTGGCAACGTGTTGAAGAAATGGAAGATCACAGGTGACAATAAGCTCAAGAAACGACCGGGTAGGTGTAAAGTACTGACTGACAGGAGATGACGCTCCTTGAGAAGGCTTGCTACCTCATCTCGCCATCAGACCCTAGAGAATTTATGTTTGGAGATGCAAGCAGCCACAGGCAATCCTATAAGTGTTTCCACGACACGTTGAGAGCTGCGTGCCATGAATTTTCAATGAAAAGCTGCAGCCCACAAGCCGTTGATAACAAAAACAAATTCACACCGTTGATTGACATGGGGTAAGGCACACCAAACCTGAACCGTGGATCAATGGAAATCTGTCCTGTGGAGCGACGAGTCACGCTACACACTTTTCCAGTCTGGTGGATGTGTTTGGGTATGGAGGAT
>NW_013678884.1:0-2421 GCF_000517525.1 Limulus polyphemus | reverse complement strand
ATTGGGATGAACTGGAATACAGAATTAGGGCAAGACAAATTTTATGGTACCGGCCCTTATACCTTCCAACATGATAATGCTCCATGTCACAAAACAAAGATTGTGAATCAATGGTTTGAAGAGAATAACACTGAAACAATTGGGATGAACTGGAATACAGAATTAGGGCAAGACAAATTTTATGGTACCGGCCCTTATACCTTCCAACATGATAATGCTCCATGTCACAAAACAAAGACTGTGAATCAATGGTTTGAAGAGAATAACACTGAAACAATTGGGATGAACTGGAATACAGAATTATGGTTCACTCCTCCTTTAAAGCATCAGTAAACTCCAATACTGAAGAGGGCCGTCTTGGCCTTGCAACCAACTTTCTACCAAAAATTAGTAGACAGTCTTCCACGACGCATTGAAGCAGTCATTAAGGCAAAAGGCGGGCCAACACGATATTAATTTCTTGGAATAAAGACATGTTTTATTCATAACTACCCATGTCCCATGACTTTTGGTAGAATAGTGTATAATGTCTGACAAAGGCCAAAATTTTCTACAAACTACAAGACGTTATGATCTAACAATATTCACTTAAAGCAACGATAAAAATTCAGAAGGTTCGAGTAACATGACGTCAATTCACAACAACTGAACTACACAACAAATGATTCGTAAGCAGTTACGTAAGCAAACTTGCCATAACCACTGCTTCTAAAAACATCTTACTTGGATGTTCGCACCAGATAAACTAAATAATACTGACGTACTAAACTTAAAATGAACAGTCATGTATATCTAACAGATACTTACTAAAGAATGTCTTGGTATTCCTGCTAAGAACCCACCAGTGAAAAGAAAGGTAATATTTCAACAACACTACATCTACCATATCCAATGTTGACGAGGCCTATCGTCCAATATTAGGCCTCATCAGGTTGTTTGGATACCACGGACATATTAGTGGTCTAGGCACTATATATACACACACATATATATAGAGTACATGCATATTTGTATTCATATTGGTTTACATTTTGTCTTAGAGCAAAGCCGCATTGAGCTATCTGCTGTGTCCACCGCAGGGAATTGAACCCTGGATTTTAACGTCTCACTGGGGGACATCGATATTGGCACAAGGTAACTATGTAGAGTTCGCAGAATTTTCACCAGATGGCGCTACTTAGGAAACTAAACTCAGTCTTATGTAATAAAAAGAAAATTCTAATAGTTTTCTATGTTTGGAGTAAAATTCATGATCTTACTTGATTGGACCTAGCTCCTCATACTTCTTTTCAATGATAAGTCGAATTGCTTTCTGGGTAGATTCTGTTGCGTCTCTCCTAAAAAAAATCACAGCTAAACTTTCTTGTTCAAGATAATAGAATGAACTTGCATGTTCTATCACAGAATAATGTTAAAAATAATGAGGACAAAGACTGTTCCCATGATTTAGTACACTTTCATGCATTACGAAAAAAAAAAAACTATTCTTACCGGCAGCCGATGTATAAAATGTTGAAAAACGCCCAAGTAAGAAAAACACCCAACAGCATGCCGGGAACGTTGTACATCATCCATGTGGCAAACGTGATTTCTGTTGAGCCGGGAAACATTCTGCACATGCAATATTAATATATATATATATTAGTTTTTACTTTTCATCTAATTAAGTTCTAAGGCCACAGCATAGAATTCGATTTATGAGGTGGGCACAGTGCAGATCCATTGTGCAGTTTTGCATTTGATAACAAAAACAAACTAATCATGCCAAAATTATTTTTCTCAACTAAAGTAGCACAGTATTCTCATAGTATTCTTGTTTCCAAGTTCAGAAAACCGGTTTGCTTAAGTTAAACTGCACATAACAGAAACTTCCTGTAAGTTTGACTAAAAAAGCAGTGCTGTAGTGGTGTTTAGTGTTTTTTTGTTCTTTTTTTTTTGGTCCGCAACTACGTTACCTCACTATTTTCAAGGAATCCGACCTTACAAATTTCAAACTAAGTGAAGTTTTGCCCACTTCTAGAAAAAAGAATCATTAACCCTTTCATCCAGATTGTAGGCAAGTTATCAAAGTTTAATGAAAGAAAGGATTACAAAATGTAAAATCAAATGTGTAATTCTGTTAGTATTGATCACAAAGTTCCAAACAACTTATGGTCAGAGTTTATACTTCTCACATTTTCACACTTATTTTCTGTAGTTATTAGTTCCAAACAACTTATGGTCAGAGTTTATACTTCTCACCTTTATTACAGTTATTTTCTGTAGTTATTACTTCCAAACAACTTATGGTCAGAGTTTATACTTCTCACCTTTTCACACTTATTTTCTGTAGTTATTACTTCCAAACAACTTATGGTCAGAGTTTATACTTCTCACATTTTCAGACTTATTTTCTGTAGTTATTACTTCCAAACAACTTAT
>NW_013678883.1:8142-10010 GCF_000517525.1 Limulus polyphemus | reverse complement strand
TTCCTATGTCTATTGAAACACTGAATTATAAAACAATAACAAACAAACAAGTAAAAAAAAAAACTTTTCAAAAAAGGAAGTAAATGTAGGGATGCCTAATATCAATCCTTCATAAACAGTGTAAACAAGGTAGTAGGGATGGCATTTGCATCATCCCTACATAATAACACAGGCACACAGTGTAGTAGAATGTTAACAGAGAAAAATAGGATGAAATAAAGTCAATTGTGATTGAGTAGTTATATATATATATATTGCTATATTTTAATTGTTGCGTGTGATATTATGTAGGGATAATGTAAATATCATCCTTACTATTTTGTTTGCGTTGTTTTTTAAGGATTGATATTAGCCACCCTAACAATAACTTCGTATTGTGAAAAGTTTTATTCTTTACTTATATAATTAACGTATGTGTAAGAAAAGATACTTATAAAAGTTGGTTACATTAGAATGGTGTATAATATCTATCATTTTTTTCCTATAAGGCTCCAGAGATAATTTGTTCAATATTAGAACTTGTCAGATGGGTTGAACGATGACAGACAAAAGATACTATGAAACGCTACTGACATAGGCAGTATAATACTGTTACGACAGCGGAAGTCACGTGAACTGGTAACATGTAATGAGTATCTAGAAGGTTCCTGAAGACACGAGTGTTTGTCAGACGCTCTCTATTTTATATATATAAGACCGGCAAGAAGTGACGACATAGATAATTGCAGACAGGCAGAGATAGAGACGGATAATTGAGTCAAGCGCTGTAGTGACCGTAAGTAATATAAAATAATATACATTGTAATTTGTTTTTACACATTTCGTTAAATTTGTTCATGTTGGCTTCAAAATCAGGACTGTGTTAAAATAGCATTTCAGTTATATCATTTGTCTGCCAGAAGTCACTGCCCAAGAGGCTTTCCGTAGTACCAGAACTCGTGAGGTGGGCTAGATAATGAGGAAGAAAATATATCTGAAATGCTGTTTTATTCGTCGTGTAATGCTTTAAAGTTACCGTTTAAACGCCAAAAGCTGGCGAAGCCTTAGAAACCAGTAGGCTTAATATTTGGTATAAAAATCAAGTATTCTACAAAATCCGAAATATGTAAACAAAAAAGGAAATACTCGAAATTTTTTCCACACACTGTTTGATAATCCCAAATCCATACATAAATATTGTATTAAATATGTTCAAAATATCTTTGTGTGTATTGGCAACTAATAACTAAACCAAAATAAGCAAAAAAGTAAAATGCACTTTTTTTTATTATTATTTGTAAGATTATTGATATTTATTATTTGGAAATGATCACTCACTTCTTTTCGCTAATTTACGGAAGGTATATTACAAATGGTTCTGTTGCGTCAGCGAGGTCACGTGACTAGTATCACGCCACGTCCTTCTCTCGAACCTTCGTGAATTATCGGGAGACTACTAGATTGAGGGTAGTCTGGTATATATAAAATGGTCACAACGTGACGAGGTAATGAGTAATTGAACTGCAGTCAGAGAAAATATTGTTAAGCACGTGAGAAGTTCGTTGAGAATTATAGCGCGACTGTTGAAATTAAGTGTATCGCAAAGTTATATTCAGAAAGAATAAACTAGTTTTATTTAAGAAAGGACTTGTATCGCTAAAGTTTCGTCGGAACGAAGTTACGGAAAATTAATTAACGAACGGAGACGTAACAGTTCTTTATGTAGCGTGTTCATGCATGGTATCTGGCACCGGAAGTCATCAGTCGCTGTTTCGCGTAGTTTCTATTTATCTCTCTGCTAAACGTCTATTTAATTATTATATCCTGATATGTGGGTAATTCTTTAATCTTAAACTTTTACTTATATATATATATATATATATATATAT
>NW_013678883.1:6270-7279 GCF_000517525.1 Limulus polyphemus | reverse complement strand
TTTTAGGGATTACACAAAGGAAATTTGACATGAGGAAAAGTATTTTTAAATTTAACATGAAAATTGCTTTGCACACGTACTATTCAAAACAAATACTCAAGTCAATATATTAATGGACGAATCTTTATTTTATTTTATTAAAAATACTTCACTAAAAAATATGATTTTTGTATGTGAAAGACTTATTTGTGTCCATATAAATTTCTTATAGTTCCATTATGGTGGATCACAATTATATTTTAAATATATTTATTCTGAAATTATATAATATTGTTATGATATTGAGGAAGGGCCTTCCCATGCATGACGTTCTTCATTGTAAAATAATAATTCAGTTAGGCTGTGGTGACTAATGGATATTTACAAATTAACATGTTGTTATATCATTGTTGTACTTAAAATTGAATAGCTTGCTGCTTTAAATATGAACACATTATTATATCATTGTTGTACTTAATATTGAATAGCTTGCTGCTTTAAATATGAACACATTATTACATCATTGTTGTACTTAAAATCGAATAGCTTGCTGCTTTAAATATGAATACATTGTTATATCATTGTTGTACTTAAAATCGAATAGCTTGCTGATTTAAATATAAACACATTATTATATCATTGTTATACTTAAACTCGAATAGCTTGTTAGTTTAAATATGAATACATTATTATATCATTGTTGTACTTAAATTCGAATAGCTTGTTGGTTTAGATATGAACATATTATTATATCATTGTTATACTTAAATTCGAATATCTTGTTGGTTTAAATATGAATACATTGTTATATCATTGTTGTACTTAAAATCGAATAGCTTGCTGCTTTAAATATAAACACATTATTACATCATTGTTATACTTAAACTCGAATAGCTTGTTAGTTTAAATATAAACACATTATTATATCATTGTTGTACTTAAATTCTAATAGTTTGCTGCTTTAAATATAAACACATTATTACATCATTGTTGTACTTAAATTCTAATAGTTTGCTGCTTTAAATATAAA
>NW_013678883.1:0-5460 GCF_000517525.1 Limulus polyphemus | reverse complement strand
CGTCATGGAGGAAATAAACCAGTCTGGAAACTTCTGTCACGTCATGGAGGAAATAAACCAGTCTGGAAACTTCTGTCACGTCATGGAGGAAATAAACCAGTCTGGTAACTTCTGTCACGTCATGGAGGAAATAAACCAGTCTGGAAACTTCTGTCACGTCATGGAGGAAATTTTTCCTTTACATGACAGACGTTACCAGACAAGTGTATTTCTTCTATTACCTGATAGAAATTACCAAGCTGGTTTAATTGACTTGTCTGGTAATTTCGGTCATGTCATGGAGCAATTAAACCAGCCCTGCGCCTTCTGTCATGTTATGGAGGAAATAATCCAGGCTGGTAACATCTGTAATGTAATGGATAAAGTAAAATCTGATAGACCATGCCATACAAAACACCTGTGTAATATGTCATAGACCATGCCATACAAAATACCTATGTAATATGTCATAGACCATACCATACAAAACACCTGTGTAATATGTCATAGACCATGCCATACAAAACACCTATGTAGAATGTGATAGACCATACCATACAAAACACCTGTGTAATATGTCATAGACCATGCCATACAAAATACCTGTGTAATATGTCATAGACCATACCATACAAAACACCTGTGTAATATGTCATAGACCATGCCATACAAAATACCTGTGCAATATGTCATAGACCATGCCATACAAAATACCTATGTAATATGTCATAGACCATACCATACAAAACACCTGTGTAAAATGCGACAGACCATACGATACAAAACACCTGTGTAAAATGTGATAGACCATACAATACAAAACACCCGTGTAAAATGTGATAGACCATACAATATAAAACACCTGTGTAATATGTAAGAAGTGTATAAAACAGAGCACCTGTGTACTTTAAGAATGAGTCATTACAGGGAAAGAAGACTCAAACCATGCAAGAAGTGTATAAAACAGAGCACCTGTGTACTTCAAGAATGAGTCATTACAGGGAAAGAAGACTCAAACCATGCAAGGAGTGTATAAAACAGAGCACCTGTGTACTTTAAGAATGAGTCATTACAGGGAAAAAAGACTCAAACCATGCAAGAAGTGTATAAAACAGAGCACCTATGAGTATTGTTTTTTAAACCAATTGCTTCTACATAATCGTATGAATATCTGCAGATACAAGCCAAACACCCAGACAAGTAAATTAAAACAATCTGAAGCATCTCAGATTTTCAAATTCTAACAGTATAGACATTTATGGTATCGTTTATCACATAGGTGTTTTATATGGTATGGTCTATGAATACATTACAAGATGATTTCCCTAGCCATTTCTGCAATGAAGATTAAATATAATAACGATGGTATAATGTCCAGTGTGGTACCACCATAGTATAGTCCATATAGAATTAATCATGTCATATTGTAATGAATATTTATTGTTTTAGTCTTAGAAGTTCTACAAAGCTTTCTTCATCAAGATCTATTGAAATAACCTGGTTTCTGGAATGACCATCCTAGGTTCAATACTAAAACATGCTGGCCTTGGTTGTGACGTAAGTTAATAAAATATGAAAAGGTTAAACGAAAATTATAGACGAATGAAAGTTAAAGATGCAAATAATGAAAACACAAGAGTATAAAAAGTTAAAAATATTTGAGATTTGAAAACCGACAAAAAGCATGTTGACAAGTATGTATAACAGTTGGTTATAATGGGGAACACGTCAATAAAATGTAAAAAACATAATAGTTTTAGGTTGTTTGAAAACCGAAAACAATACGTCTATTTTTAATTTTCGCCATCTTTGTTTCTCATAAATCTCGTTCACAATTATTTGTAAGCAGAATAATGTTAAAATTAAGTACACTTCTCCACAAGATGGCTGCCGACCTTTTAATAAAGTTCGTAGTCAGACGACCTGTACTTTATGATAGATATAGACACGTTCTCTGATAAATGTAACAAAACCACCTGTACTACATAAAACTATTTCATACCTACTTGCCACTCTTAAAAGTTTTAACCTTTAGGGAATTAACCTTCGACTTTTAACATTCTGTGTGCCACTTTAACATTAACTGTAATTTTTTTTACTTTTTTCTTCCTTTTTTATCTGTCTTACTGGTTCGCCATTTGTTCTGAATGATGATTAAAGATAATTCAAAATGAATTGTATATGAATAATATTAATCAATTTGGTGAAGAAAAAATTAATAATTTAAAACAGTGAAATAATGTTTAAAATTATAAAATGTTTTTCTAATGTTGTCTTCAACTTTTAAATTGTCCTTTGCTTCTTGATATATAGGAATATCTACTCTCACGTGCGTGTCATGTGACTTGTTTCCTCTTTTTGACTTAGGTCCACTCTTTTCCCCGACATTTCAATACTCTTATTTCACATGTGAAGAAGGCAGGTCAAGAGGGTTTTATAATTTTCCTTTGTTTTTAACGTACAATGATACTTTTTCGCATTATTTTGTACGTGTTATTAGTTTCTAAACAAAAGCTTAAGTTTTTCACATAAGAGATTGGATAATTTTACGATTATTTTGATCCCCTCCCCCAGTTTACGCGTTTGTATTATATTAATCCTTTTAGCAATAACATTCTATTATATTCATTACTGCAAATTCCAACTTTTCAGTTAAAGTACAAAATATACTTCAAGAATGAGTCATTACAGGGAAAGAAGACTCAAACCATGCGTGCATCAACTTCAACACTATGGACTATACTATGGTGGTACCACACTGGACATTATACCATCGTTATTATATTTAATCTTCATTGCAGAAATGGCTAGGGAAATCATCTTGTAATGTATAAATATGAACACATTATTATATCATTGTTGTACTTAAATTCGAATAGCTTGCTGGTTTCTTTGTTAATGTTCTTCACGTTATTTTTTAAATCTGAAAATGTCCTTTAGGACTCGTTCTCTTAAACTATACACTCTTTAAGAAATTACAAAATCTAACACAGTACGTTTTATTACAATTCATATGGTATGATATACAATATTTATCACAGATTGTTGAATTTCGTATTTTATCTGTAACACTGCTAAATAATTAGAGGTTTTAGAATGAAATTAGACAATCAAGCTAGTCTTCGTTGTAAAATGTGGTTAGAATACTTAATACTATGACATGCTGCATAGTAGCTGTAATCTTTATATTTATATTGGATATTAAAGTCTACAAACAAAATTAAACTTTTTATTTTCACTGTGAATATTAATTTATCAAAAATTATTGTGTGTTTATATATGTCGTGTTTTCAGCGATTATAATTTAAAGTTTCATGTTTATCAATTAATCCTTTGTTTTGGTTCACTGAAAATAATCGTATTGTATATTTCTATTAGAATTTGCTGAAATACGTTCCTTGAAATTTTCAGTTATTATTTCAGAACTTTACTGACTAATGTGGTAATATATGACATCGACAAAGAAGGCTAAAGTGTTCTATTTTAAGAAATACAAAGTTGAAACGTATTAATGTACATACTTACATGTTCGGTACTGTCCCGGAAAGTTTTTGTAACCGTCTGTTCCAACAGTAAAGTTGGCAACATCATCATAAGGTTTTGGTATTTCTGGTCTTTTTATGATGGCGTTTACTGAATAGAAGAAACACAGGAAGAAAGCCCATCGTGTCATGGTTATTCGGGTCAAGTGGCAGAGTTCACTACCAGAAAATATGGAGGACAGTTTAAAGAATCCAACCGACCCTGACGTTCGCCATTACAGCATCTCGAACCTCCGTTAATCGACTGATAAGGTGGGAGTCGGGAGCCAGGTACGACATTTCTGACACTGAGAGAAAGCTGAAAGTCCAATTTTTATCTTCCTTGATAAGTTCTAGAAGATATACGTTAACACTGGATGGAACACACACACACACACAACTGAACCAACTTGAAAACTTATAGTTGCCTCACTGAGGCGAAACGTTTTGCTGATAGCAGCGGAATGATAACTGATCAAAATAAACTAGCACAAAATAAGAGTGAAAAACCATTCAAAATTAAAGCAAATACAACTTTAAAATAATACACATATTTCATTTACAGTAGAGATTGTGTATAGTTGTAATAGTTCATAATAGATATGATTTAAAACCTCCTTTATTAGCAAAAAACAATACAAACAAGTCTATACGTAAAGACAAACATCCGGATCTTCACAGCTGATTTATAGTGTAATAATTATTATCTGAACACCAAAACTTGGCGGTTTTTATAAAATAAATTCATTTTGATTAGGCTTAAAAGTAAATCTCACCTTTTGCTGTATAATTATTTTTTAACTAGATAAAAGAACTTGATCTAAAAGCTACTTTTAGTTTCATGAGATTTTACAACAGGAACTGCGCACACTTTAACTAATTTAAATAAGTCTTAAGCCTAAAAGCAATGTTAAAAAACATAATAAAGTCTAAACTACAAAAGCTGTTTGTGTCTATGTATACATGACGGAAGTATTCAAACTTCCCGATCAACATCAAACTCTCGGGATTCCGGAATCCCACCATCTTGATGTGGATTTAAAAAAAAAAGAGTCATTCCGGAAAAGTTTGGATTGTTTGATTAGACAAAACGAAGTCGTTTGGCACTATTTTCGAGGTTTAGGTCGCTGGACCAGACCCGTGACCTGACCCACGACCATGAGAGCCAACATGGAGAAGTTAACTTGTACATATAAAGTAAGACGATGTGGCAATGCTTGACACGTTCTAGATGTGGTTTGTGAATGTGATGGTTTAAGTGTAGCGATTAAGCTAATCCGTGGATCCAAGTCGGATGAGGGAAGAATTTATCCGTATATATATCCCAGACGAGTTGACATACCAGTTGAATCGGAGATTTGTCAGTTGATTAGAACGAGTACAACAGTATCTTTATCTTCAAAAAGGGGGATCGGTATCATGTATAAGAAATCATTAGTTTCAATATTGTGTAAAACTAACGACAAAGTAAAGCCCAGAGATGTAGTGTTGAAGTCGATGCACTAACCAGCAAGCTATTCGATTTTAAGAACAACAATGATTTAATAATGTGTTCATATTTAGACCAACAAGATATTCGAGTTTAAGTATAACAATGATATAATAATGTGTTCATATTTAAACCAACAAGATATTCGATATTAAGTATAACAATGATATAATAATGTGTTCATATTTAAACCAACAAGATATTCGATATTAAGTATAACAATGATATAATAATATGTTCATATCTAAACCAACAAGCTATTCGAATTTAAGTATAACAATGATATAATAATGTGTTCATATTTAAACCAACAAGATATTCGATATTAAGTATAACAATGATATAATAATGTGTTCATATTTAAACCAACAAGATATTCGATATTAAGTATAACAATGATATAATAATATGTTCATATTTAAACCAACAAGATATTCGATATTAAGTATAACAATGATATAATAATATGTT
>NW_013678882.1:4598-9136 GCF_000517525.1 Limulus polyphemus | reverse complement strand
CCGATTACAGAGTATCAGAATGACATCTTACATCCCTTCTCTCAGTACACTGTCACATCAATGTTCAGATTACAGAGTATCAGAATGACATCTTACATCCCTCAGTACACTGTCACATCAATGTTCAGATTACAGAGTATCAGAATGATATCTTACATCCCTCAGTACACTGTCACATCAATATTCCGATTACAGAGTATCAGAATGACATCTTATATCCCTCAGTACACTGTCACATTAATGTTCAGTTCAGATTACAGAGTATCAGAATGACATCTTACATATTGATGTGACAGTGTACCGATTACAGAGTATCAGAATGACATCTTACATCCCTTGTACACTGTCAGGTCAATGTTCACAAGGGATGTAAGATGTCATTCTGATACTCTGTAATCTGAACATTGACCTGACAGTGTACCAAGGGATGTAAGATGTCATTCTGATACTCCATAATCAGGCCTTATACAAAAATATAACTGTTGATTGTTTACTTAAGAGATATTACAAATATGTCTTGATTTCAGAGTTTTTAACTTGGTGTACTGTAGAATGTACATTAATTTGTTTGTACACTGTATGTATCTTTATGTGCAATCTTAAAATTCCTGATGTAATGTAATTTTTAAAAAGTATATAATTTGTTGGTCCATTTCAAATGTCTAGCTGGAGCACCTGTTAAACACCCACATTCACGAGTTGTGTTTTCTGGTTAGAATTGTCCTTGGAGTTTTGTAGATTATTTAGTGTGCTAGCTAATGCAACAGTTGATAACAAGAAATGGAACATTTATCCTAACTGTAACATAACTAAACTATTAATTATAGGTTTTTAATTTAGTATTTTTTTTTTTGCTTGTATAGAAGTCTTGTATAATATTGGTGTGACTTTATTTTTTACATAAAGTGAATGACATAGACTTGAGTGGTTCTTTACTTTATTATTGAAGATGAGGAAGTAAGATATTTGGTTCTGACATATTATTCAGTATATTTGTCGGGTTAATGTTGATATTGTTGTGTAAATTTTCACTTGTATACACTTATACAGATACCTCACCAGCCAGCAGCAGTTCCACGACCACATCCTACAACAAACACTACAACCTCTTCACAAAAGTCAGAATCTCAGCAGTCATCATCTTCAGGACTGTCTGAACCGGTTGCAATTGACCTTTTAGGTCTAAGTGAGTTGAAATATGCAATACAATTATGCAAGTTAATTGAAAGAACATTTAATTAATTGAACCGGTTGCAATTGACCTTTTAGGTTTAAGTGAGTTGAAATATCAAATACAATTATGCAAGTTAATTGAAAGAACATTTAATTAACTGAACCGGTTGCAATTGACCTTTTAGGTGTAAGTGAGTTGAAATATGCAATACAATTATGCAAGTTAATTGAAAGAACATTTAATTAACTGAACCGGTTGCAATTGACCTTTTAGGTCTAAGTGAGTTAAAATATGCAATACAATTATGCAAGTTAATTGAAAGAACATTTAATTAACTGAACCGGTTGCAATTGACCTTTTAGGTCTAAGTGAGTTAAAATATGCAATACAATTATGCAAGTAAGTTGAAAGAACATTTAATTAATTGAGTATTATTACTGAACCGGTTGCAATTGATCTTTTAGGTCTAAGTGAGTGGAAATATGCAATACAATTATGCAAGTTAATTGAAAGAACATTTAATTAATTGAGTATTATTACATTTTATAATTATTAACAACTTGGAAATTGTTTTACAGTGGCAGATGCACCTAGCACATCCTCAACTGATGATCTTTTTGATTCTATCCTGATGACTTCTTCTGAAGTAGCTTCCGTCAGTTCTGTAACCACTGTATCAAGCCCAGAAAATATCAGTCAGTGTACAGAAATGGATGAAAAAGATTTCTTTAACCAGAAAGCACCAGCTGAATCTCAGGGGAAAAATATTCTCACTAAAGAAACTATATTATCACTGTACTCATCAGGAACAAAAGTATCCCAGCCATCTTTTGGTGTGCCAGGTAATGTGAAAAGAACCATCAAGTTTTCATACACAGAATACTAATGTCATTTTACCATCTAGTGTATCAGTTTGTATAACTAAATTCTACCTAGTGTAATTATTCGTTTTTTTAGCCAGATACACTTGTTTGGTAAACCACTCATTGTTTTATTGTTGTAATTTACTTGTTAACTGTGATGTTGTTATATATTATCTGTTTGGTGAACCATATGATACTTCATCAAACAGATGTTACTCTTGTGAAGCTATTTAATACAGCAGTTAGTACTGTAGCATGGATATTTACTGTTCACATAATATTTACAAAGCTGGGACAGATGTTACTCTTGTGAAGCTATTTAATACAGCAGTTAGTACTGTAGCATGGATATTTACTGTTCACATAATATTTACAAAGCTGAGTATGTTGTGGTATGCCTGTGTTTCTATAAAAAGTTTAATGTTTCAATGTGATACAGATATCACTACCAGTGCTCTGTATTAATGTGCAGGTATTAAAACCTATTTTTTTCTTCAGGAGGTGTGTATTTACCACAGCCAGTGTACCAGACTGCACCTATCATTGGAGGTATTCCATCTGCTGGAGCTATGAGTATGCCTAATGGAATAATGGGGAGTCAGCTTCAGACTAATGGTGTACCTCAGGTAAGACAGCTGCCTACACTTTTTGTTGCACCTCGGGTAAGATATGCTGCTTGCACTTTACTTTGTCATAGTTCAGGTAAGGTTACATAGTTACTCATAGCTCAGGTAAGGTATGCTGCTTGCACTTTACTTTGTCATAGTTCAGGTAAGGTTACATAGTTACTCATAGCTCAGGTAAGATATGCTGCTTGCACTTGGTTCTGTTATACCTCAGGTAAGATATGCTACCTGCACATTACTCATAGCTCAGGTAAGATATGCTGTTTGCACTATGTTCTGTCATAACTCAGATAAGATATGCTGCTTACACTTTTTGTTGCATCTCAGGTAAGATATGCTGTATGCACTATGTTCTGTCATAATGCAGGTAAGATACATTGCAAGCACTTTGCTCTGTCCTAAAATGTTATGCTGTCCGTGTTTCACACATTGATAACAAACGTTTATAGAATCATAATGTGTCTTTTCAATGGTTATAAATAGTAGTTTGTGGTTATTGTGTCGTTTAGTTGGAATGCAAAGATTACTTAGCTTCGTTGTTACCAGCAAAGGACATGTACAACATGTGTGGTGGTGACAGCAAAGTACTGATATTTAACTACCAAATAATATATAGGATATATTTATAATGATACATTCTGTACATTTTATTCTCTGGACATATAAGTATCAGCATCAATATGTTACTTATTCTTTCTTGGCTGAATTTATTGTTTACGCTTGAATATTATGTATAATTCTGGGTCTTTATGTTGATCATTATATACATTTCTGGGTCTTTATGTTACATTTTATGTTGAATGTTATGTATAATTCTGGGTCTTTGTTACATTTTAAGTTGAATGTTATGTATAATTTTGGGTCTTTACGTTACACTTTAAGTTGAATGTTATGTATAATTCTGGGTCTTTATGTTGATTGTTATATACATTTCTGGGTCTTTATGTTACGTTTTCAGTTGAATGTTATGTATAATTCTGGGTCTTTATGTTGATCGTTATATACATTTCTGGGTCTTTATGTTACATTTTATGTTGAATGTTATGTATAATTCTGGGTTTTTATGATACTCTTTCTTGTACATCAAAATACTTTGTGTACTTACAGGGTACACAGGCTGTGCCTTCAACTAACCCTTTTGGCTCCTTTGGGGTGGGTTCACAAAGTGTAGCTGTCTGGGATAGTGGGCTGTCTAACTCTGGCCAAGGAACACCTGGGCTTATCCAGGTTAGTTTTTCTGGTGACATTTCTAACATACACTCGAAGAATCTGTTGCTTCTTTTTAAGGCTTCTGTTTCAGAAAGGTGCTGCAACCATTATTTCCAAAATACATAAGTGTCTTTCAAGTAGGTATATTTTTATAAATAAATGAACACAATTCATTGTCAAAAAGGTACAGGAAATATGAAATAATATGTACTATGATGTTACAAGAAATTATCATTGATTTGTTAAAGCTAGTTCAGTATGCTACATTGTGTTATGTATAGTACTTGTTGATTGGTAGTCTTCCTTGTGTTGATTTGTTATACCAAGTGGTACAGATCAACCTTCAGCATGCTACATTGTGTTATGTATAGTACTTGTTCATTGGTAGTCTTCCTTGTATTGATTTGTTATACCAAGTGGTACAGATCAACCTTCAGCATGCTACATTGTGTTATGTATAGTACTTGTTCATTGGTAGTCTTCCTTGTATTGATTTGTTATACCAAGTGGTACAGATCAACCTTCAGCATGCTACATTGTGTTATGTATAGTACTTGTTGATTGGTAGTCTTATCTGTGTTATGTATAGTACTTGTTGATTGATAGTCTTCCTTGTGTTATGTATAGTACTTATTGATTGATAGTCTTCCATGTGTTATGTATAGT
>NW_013678882.1:0-3803 GCF_000517525.1 Limulus polyphemus | reverse complement strand
GAGTTAATGTAGGTTCTGTAGAATATTCATAGTTCAAGTAGCCAGGAGTTAATATTGGTTTTGTAGACTAAGCTGTTGTTTGAGTAGTTAGGAGTTAATGTAGGTTGTGTAGAATATTCATAGTTCAAGTAGCCAGGAGTTAATATTGGTTTTGTAGACTAAGCTGTTGTTTGAGTAGTTAGGAGTTAATGTAGGTTCTGTAGAATATTCATAGTTCAATTAGCCAGGAGTTAATATTGGTTTTGTAGACTATGCTGTTGTTTGAGTAGTTAAGAGTTAATGTAGGTTCTGTAGAATATTCATTGTTCAAGTATCCAGGAGCTGTATTCATTCAAATGATAAATTGCAATAAAAACACACAGTCATAAAATCCTCTAGTGATATTTATCTTGTCACTTGTAGATTCAAAATCAAATGGCATCACTCCAAGTGGGAGGCCAGTCTTGGGGAGTTATGGGTAACCTCCAGCCACAAATACCAACAGGAGGAGCACAGCCCATAGGATTAGAAGCTCCCCAGCAATCTCCAGGTACCTGGTCCCAGCTCCCTCAAGGACAAACTTTATCTACCAGTCTCTGGCATTAAAGGTTAGTAGTTGAAAGTCCTTAAATGATATACACAATTGAGTTCACTGTTTGGGCTACATCAAGTGAGGTACATTGTACCGCTCCAGCTTATAAAAAGAAACCATCTTTAAACTATACACAGACTCATTCCTGCCTTTGAACTTTGAATACAATAAAAGTAAAATTTTCTACCACTTTTAACAGGAGTGGGTATTGGCAGAAGTTTCAATGGGAAGTATATTGGTAAATTTGTGCATGTGTTCACGACTCGCCATCCATGCTAACATTTTTATTACTTCACTCAAGTCATATCTCTAAAACTACTGTTTTCATGTAACAGTTAGAGTGTTGATTGTATTTAACAGCATTATTTTGTTAGTTCAACATAATGATAGGCAGGTTGAAACCATATCCATTGTCAATGTGTCTGCTAAGAAAGTTTAAATTATAGCCTAATATAGGGATCATCTAAAAATGTAGTGCCTCAAATCAAAATTTCCCCAAGACAAAGATGTTAAAAGTTTGCTTTACATGTCCTTCATAATTCTTTGTTTAATCTGTAATGTTTATGACTAAAGCTTTTGCAGTTCTTGAGACAATATATAGAACTTTGAACAACTCGTGAGTGTCAAAGTAAAGAAATCGACACCATGGAAGCACAGATTACTCCTAACTTGTGCTTGAGTTGAAAAGAAAATACATACGTTAGCAAATCATTTGGTCACAAAAAGTGGTAAAATTTTAAATGTATATATATTTCTTCTTTCCTGGGATTAATGTCCATTCGCAAAGAACAGTGCTTCGTGACACCCACCAAAATTACTATTAAAACAAGGGATAATAGAGGGTTTAAAAATCATTGGTTAAAATTTCTTTTTTTTTTATAAAAAAAAGTGCTAAAGCTATGATGACAAGTATTTTGCAGAGAGAGACACTCTCTTAACCCTTCACATTTATATTATTAACAGTGGGCATTAGGGTTTTAATTTTTGTGTTATAGTTATTGATTGCCAACTTTACAAAAAAGTTATCATGAAATAATTCTTGTAATTCATTAAATTCTTCTTCATTTTTTTTCTGCTCTGCTGAAAGCGTGAGAATGAAAACTAAGTTGGAAAAAATATTTTGCAAAAAAACAACAACAAAAAAACAGGCTTTGCTTTGATACATGCAATGGCCAGAGCATAAATAGCTCATTGTGTAACTATGTACTTTACAACAAAATAAACTCGACCATCTTAGTGATTAATATTTGTGTGATTGGAAAATTTAAAATTAAGATTATCCAATGACTTCACAACTTAGTGGTTAATGTTTGTGTGATAGGGAATGTTAAACTTAAGATTATCCAATAACTTTACAACTTAGTGGTTAATGTTTGTGTGATAGGAAATGTTAAAATTAAGATTATCCAATGACTTCACAACTTAGTGGTTAATGTTTGTGTGATAGGAAATGTTAAAATTAAGATTATCCAATAACTTTACAACTTAGTGGTTAATGTTTGTGTGATAGGAAATGTTAAAATTAAGATTATCCAATAACTTCACAACTTAGTGGTTAATGTTTGTGTGATAGGAAATGTTAAAATTAAGATTATCCAATAACTTCACAACTTAGTGGTTAATGTTTGTGTGATAGGAAATGTTAAAATTAAGATTATCCAATGACTTCACAACTTAGTGGTTAATGTTTGTGCGAGTGGAAAGCTTTATTAAAATCCTTTGTGATTATCTACATTATACCCTAGAATAACTTTTAATATTGTCAAATTTCTTGTTTTTTTCTGTAACAACTTATTAGACAACCCAGTTTCTCTACTTAATAAGTTGTCTTTTATTGTTTTGAGAATTGTAACTGTAGATCTGTCTGACACACAACCATTTAAGAAACTTTCTTTTTTTTGTTTGTTCTTTCTCTGATCTAGCAGTTCACTGTTTTTAGTAACACCAGAACATTTTTGAGAAAACATCTTCATTACAAGAAAGAATGTTTCCATTCGAAGATGACCGCTCATTCTCTGCTGTAATCCTTGTCTTCGGTAGTAATGTTGTACAGTAGTTAGTGTTAAATCAACTGGCTGTCTTTTCATAGAAAAATAGGACTTTTAAATATTCATCAAAGAGCTTTAGTGACAAATTTAATTCTAACTTGGATTCAGATCAAAAATCACTTCATATATAGTGAATTATGAATTGTATCTTCATGAAGATTTTCCTTTTGTATTCTGTATTAATGGGGAACATTTATAACTGCATGTATAAATCCTATATCTATTAGTAATTATGGAAAAAATAATTACTTTTAAACTGATATTTGGTTTTGGACTTGTTTGGAGAAACAAGATTTTTAAAACTTATCTTAGGTATTTAGTTTCTAAACAGATTTGTTTCTTACCCGAAGTAAAATAATTAGAAATGAACCTAGACTAACACAACTCAGGTTAACAGAAGTACATATCAACTCCTCTGTATTAGAAGTTGGTTATGTGAAAACAAATCTTTTGATTATTTCCAGCTAATATAACCTGGATTCAATATTGACGAGATGATGGTGATAATGAACAATGTATGATAAAAAGAAAAATGTTTAGATTATAAATGAACTGTTCTCGTTATGGGTATTATAGTTATAAATCTTGTTTGATAGTGATGTGCCACATATGTTTGCATGCCTTCCAGCACCAGTTGAATATGCTGTGTTTGTTTGTTGGTTTTATTCTTATTTTTAATAGGCCTTTCCTTCCAGAACTTCTAAAATGCTGTAGGGTATAGCTGCTCCTTTTATTTATTAGTATTAATGGTTCTTTCCATCTAGTGCACGATAACTAGTTACACGTGCTTGATATGGCAGTGTATGTTTTTTTAACATAATTATTCTTCCAATACCTACTGCATATGATTACTTGCAGAACAGAACCATATGCTGCACGTGGTTGCTTTCTTCTTATTTTAACAGGGTTTTCCTTTCAGTGCACATTAAATTGTGCAGCATATGTAACAATTGGTTGATGGGAACTGAAAGGAAACCCTGTTAAAATGAGAAGAAAGCAACCATGTGCAGCATATGTAACAATATTTAATGGGAACTGAAACGAAACCTGTTAAAATAAGAAGAAAGCAACCATGTGCAGCATATGTAACAATATTTAATGGGAACTGAAAGGAAACCCTGTTAAAATAAGAAGAAAGCAACCATGTGCAGCATATGTAACAATATTTAATGGGAACTGAAAGG
>NW_013678881.1:10206-11069 GCF_000517525.1 Limulus polyphemus | reverse complement strand
ATTCATTTCTGCCAGGAGCTCAAATTGTGCTCTATATGCTTCCCAGGGTGCCTTCCCATTGAATTCTTGTGGCTTCCTTCGTATTAGTTCACCCCTATTGCTAACACTCGTGTCTGGAATGTCACTTCTAGCAGGACTGAAGATGTCTGCATTAGGGTTTAGATGCGGGGTCTGGAAGGGGCTTCCCATTGTTTGAGGATGATTAGGTCGATGGCTAATATATCCTCCTTGTGTAAAAGACAGTAGATCATTCTTTAATGTATTTAATTTGAAATTTACTAATGTTTTCCATTTGTACTTCTTGTTTCCTTTCTTGTTCCAGTTGCCACTGCTGTAATCTCTCTTCTTGTTTCTTTTCTTTTTCCTCCAACAACTGGTGTAATCTCTCTTCTTGTTTCTTTTCTCGTTCTTCGTGTTTCTTTTCTTTTTCCTCCAACAACTGTTGTAATTTCTCTTCTTGTTTCTTTTCTTTTTCCTCCAACAACTGCTGTAATTTCTCTTCTTGTTTCTTTTCTTTTCCTCCAACAACTGCTGTAATCTCTCTTCTTGTCTCTTTTCTCGTTCTTCTTGTTTCTTTTCTTTTTCCTCCAACCACTGCTGTAATCTCTTTTCTTGTTTCTTTTCTTTTTCCTCCAACCACTGCTGTAATCTCTCTTCTTGTTTCTTTTCTTTTTCCTCCAACAACTGTTGTAATTTCTCTTCTTGTTTATTTTGTTTTTCCTCCAATATCTGCTGTAATCTCTCTTCTTGTTTATTTCTTTTTTCCTCCAACAACTGCTGTAATTTCTCTTCTTGTTTCTTTTCTTTTTCCTCCAACAACTGCTGTAATTTCTCTTCTTGTTTCTTTTCTTTTCCTCCAACAA
>NW_013678881.1:6558-10057 GCF_000517525.1 Limulus polyphemus | reverse complement strand
TTGCTGCTCTTGAATTGCTGCCATCAAATCTGCTAAGCTGTAGTTTGATTTGCCACTTCTCGTTTCCATCTTCTTTTTTTTCTTCTCTTTTTTTTTCAGTCCCACTCTCTCACACCAATTTGTTATGTCTCTGTTCGTTTCTTAATTTCCCGTAAAATATCTTTCCGAGAAACTTCAGCAATACAAGTCCTTTCTTAAATAAAACTAGTTTATTCTTTCTCAATACAACTTTAAAATACACTTAATTTCCACAGTCACTTTAACTTAAACATACGCTATAATTCACAACGATTCACGCACTTTACTTGCGGTCACTACCGCGCTTGACTCAATTATCCGTCTCTATCTCTGTCTGTCTGCAATTATCTATACCATCACTTCTCTTCTCCTCTTTATTTGCGGGGCTTATATATTAAAATAGAGGGCGTCTAGCAAACACTGGGACGTTCGTGAGGTTTCCCGATCCTTCTAGAATCTCATCACGTGTTACCATCGTCACGTTACTTCCGCTGTCGTAACAATATGAACTGTTACTCTCCGTTGAGTTCGATAAAGCAATTATAAACATCACATAAGGTACACAGCCTTGCTCCTTAAATTTGATAACATATTTGCTTTATTATGTTTTGTATGAAATTATACGGGTTTATAAAAGATTTTGTAAAAATGAAAATATAAAATCTATTGACCTGCAAATTTGCTGTTTTTCCGTCAAAATTTCCTCTTGTCACAAGCTGTTTGGATGCTCCAGTAATTCTTTTCGTACGTGGGGGAAGGATTTTGCGCTCCACCTCCAATTTTACTTTCAGTTATGGAAATCAAATTTCTTTATTTAATCCCGGGGCAATGTTAGAGTAACAGTTAACACCTAAGTACCATTTCTGTTTAATATGCCACAGTTACGGAAATTTCACTTTTCTTGCTTTCATTCAGGTGACACAGCTCACACTTTGTTTCATATTTAAGATTTTTTATCTGTATGATGTTCGATCCAACTAGTATTGTTTGTATCATGGTTGAACTTAAATAGGGTTTAATAAATTTTAGTTTGGAACAGCATCTCACTTCACAAGCAACGATAGTGGATAGGATTACCACATTTCTCACGGACGATGCTAATCTGTTCTTGTACATGTATTCCAAAAATAAGTTTTGGAGCCATATTAATTATTCTCTCTCCAAGAAAAGACCTGAAATTAATGATGCTGTTTGTTTTTTGCATTGACGTCAGTTGCCCTGCGTTTGATCTACGTAGTGTTTCAACAAGTCTTTCAAGCTCATTATCAACAAGGCAGCAATGGAATACATTACGTTTCTGTAATTGCTGAAATCTCTCTTCTACAGATTCAACGGCTGTCTCAACATATTTTTAAAAAGTAATTTTGAAGCTTTGCTAAGAATCAAGGTTAGGCTCAACAGAACTTTTTAATATGAAAAAATATCTTCTTTTTTGCAAGAAAAAGTCTGCCCTTCTTGTGAAAGTCTTACAGTGATTTTAACTTCTTCTGTAAGCTCTTTTGAGCCCACCAGTTCCTCTACAAAACCCTTATCAGTTCTGCACTCATGTTTTTCGTAATTTCAAAATACTTGGAAATATGAATTAAATGTCACTATCTTGCAGCTACTTGCTGTCGAGGACCACCTCACACAGCGTGACGTTCCATATAACCAGACCAACCACAAATATAATGATACTTGCCAGTGATTGCTTTTATTGCTTTGGAATGTAAATTACTACTCAGCTTTTGTAAACGTGTTATCTTGTGCAATGGATATCATAGGACCGTAGACCTCTCGAAGCTAATACTGGAGTGTAAGAACAGCATTATTTCTATTTTCCCATTGTATGTCGCTCAGTACCTTCATGCTGTAGCAATAACTCTTAATTATGTGAGTCTGCAGTAAGTCTACTGATGTACAAAGCAAAAATCTGGGGTTCGATTTCCCGCAATGGACAGAGTACGGATAGTCCACTGTGTAGTTTTGCACTTAGAAAACAAAAACAACAACTCTTAACGATGAATTGAGGCAGAAAGAAAAACATATATATCCTCTAAATCAAGCCTACGAACGTTACTATTCTTGCACACATATTCCAAATATAAGTTTTGGAGCCATATTAATTAGTCTCTCTCTCCAAGAGAAGACATGAAATTAGTGATGCAGTTTGTTTGTTTATTTTTTGGCAGAAAGAAAAACGTATATATATATATGCTCTAAATCAAGTCTACGAACGTTACTGTCTTGGTGCCACAGTTAGCTGCGTTGTTCAAAGCAAACTGAAATTGTGCATTGCTGGTACAGAGAAGATGTTACGTTTCCATTACCACACCCTTTATCTTGTAAATCTTCCAGGGACAACACCATTTTCTCTGAGCAAAATCTGAGCAAATGTCATTACTACTGACCATGCCATTATAGATGCCTAAATAGTTACAATAAACCAAATTATCATCATTATCTGGTCTGTTCTAGAGTACAGACAAGAAACACTTGACATTTCTAGGAGCAGGCAGAACGAGTCTGGATTTTGTTGGAAAAACTGAATCAGCTTATTCTTGATTATCTTTCCTAGATAGCGCTTATGGTTCTCTTGTATAGTAATTCTCTTAAGGTGCTCTTTGATGACAGGATCAAACATGACCAAATGTCTAACGAATTTCAGGTAATTTCAATTTCAGTGTGAAAAGCCTTTGACGACTTTTACGAAGAGAAATATTTTGAGTTCTGTGCATTTTATCAAAACCATATATCTTTAAAGTAAATCTTGCCACTATCCCTTCTCTTGTTTACTCAAGCTCAAAGGTTTTCTGTATTGATTGTTTCAATTTTAGTTGCCATTCTAACTCTGTCCACCGTTGAAATGCCTCCAGATGATATGCTAACTTTTTTAATAACATAATAGTGCTGACAAAATTTTCTAGTCTCTTGCATCTAAAAATGTCTCTGAAAAACCTTCATGAGTTTTGTAATTTTGTTTTTTGTGGTTGCAGAATACGTCAAGATATATTTAAGATAATTAACTTGTAGCTGCTTACTTTGCCAAAAACCTTTCAGTAAAAACAAAACAATGACTCGTGAGACTGAATAATGAATCCCTTATCTTGGCCCTTCATCTTCTTTGACAGGTCGTCATGTCTAAATACTAGACGAAGACTCACAACTAAATATCTTCAAGTCTATAACACAAGAAGAATTGCCAGATAAAACTGTAAGAGGAGGTACAAGCATACTTTTCATACAGAGACGAACTATCCACACACAAACACATAATCTACAAAATATATATAATTGTAACAAATCAAAATAATATACATATGAAAAAATAAAATAGAAGGTACTAAAACAAGACTAAAGTATTGTATTGTTGCGTCAGCGAGGTCACGAGACTAGTGTCACGCCACCTCCCTAGCATTTACTAGATTGGGGGTAGTTTGGTATATATATAGGATGATCACAACGTGACGGGACAATGTGTGTAGGTAATGAGTAATTCAAC
>NW_013678881.1:4465-5677 GCF_000517525.1 Limulus polyphemus | reverse complement strand
ATGGGAAACTGCAGATGGGAAAGTGTCGACCTAGCACAATGGACCAGTTGAGGCTTGAAGATGGTATTCTTCTCCGCAGATGGGAAACTGCAGATGGGAAAGTGTCGACCTAGCACAATGGACCAGTTGAGGCTTGAAGATGGTATTCTTCTCCGCAGATGGGAAACTGCAGATGTGAAAGTGACGACCTGGTAAACGGTTATACCGAGAAAGTTACGGGAAGTTGTGCTGCGTCAATCCCATGATACTGTAATAGGAGGACATCTCGGAGTTAAGAAAACATTGAGTCACCTACGACACAGATTTTACTGGATAGGTATGAGACGAGATGTGGAAGAATGGTGCAGAACATGCAGTACATGTTGTGCTAAAAGGGGACCCAAGCATAAGGGACGTGCTCCAATGAAGTTGTATCAAGTTGGTGCACCAGTGGAAAGAGTAGCCGTCGACATTGCTGGTCCTCTGCCCCAAACTCGTGCTGGAGACAATTACATTTGTGTGGTGATGGATTATTTCACCAAGTGGCCTGAGGCATATGCAATGCCAAATCAGGAAGCTACAACTGCAGGTTCAGCTATTAGTGATTTCTTCTTCAGATTTGGTATGCCATATGAACTGCATTCAGATCAAGAATGCTGCAAGTTGTTTGGCATCCGAAAGACCAGGACAACGCCACTTCACCCACAGTCTGATGGGATGGTGGAAAAATACAACTGGACACTGGGACAGGAATTGGCAAAGTTTTGTAATAGCCGTCAAGATGACTGGGATAACTTACTCCCTCCACTGTTGATGGCCTATAGGACAGCAGAGCATTAAACCACTGGATACACTCCAGCAAAGTTGATATTTGGTCGGGAGCTTCGGTTGCCAGTGGATCTGTTAACAGGACGCCCACCTTATGAAGAGTTGCCTGAGAATGTGTCAGAGTTTGTGAAAGTGTTATTGGAAAGGATGGATGATATTCACCATCAAGTGCATTCAAACTTGAAAACTTCTGCTGATTCGATGAAGTTAACTTATGATAAGAGATCTACTGAAGTCAGCTTTGTACCAGGAGACAAGGTGTGGTTGTATAATCCCAGGAAGACCAAAGGGAAGTCTCCTAAGTTGCCTTCTCCATGGGAAGGCCCATATGACATGGTGGATCGTCTCTCAGACGTGACTTTCCGGGTAAAATGTGGTCGGCGAGGTAAGCCAAAGGTGGTGCAT
>NW_013678881.1:1965-3516 GCF_000517525.1 Limulus polyphemus | reverse complement strand
TTAACGACTGGAGACGTAACAATATAAAATAACATAACATTTTGGGGCAACGTGGGACCTGTTGGTCCATCTCGGCTGTTCTGTTTTCTAAACTAAAACTATTAATAAATAAATAAATAAAATCTTAAAGCCGACCCTTATCATTCATATACTTATCAAGCATTTTATTAAACTTTTTAAATTTGCTACCTCTACAATACCCGAAGGCAACCCATTCCAAAGGCCAATCACTCTGATAGAAATATAAAACAGTCTTAGCTGAAGATGACTCCTACCCTCCTAAGATTTATATTTGTATCCCCTAGCCCTACTATTCTCACAGTTAAGTATGAAAAAAGATGACGCATCAACACTATCAATTCCCTTTATAAACTCAAACACCTCAATCAGATCCCCCCTAACTTTTCTTTTCTTCAAGAGAATCAGTTTCAGAAATTTTAACCTTTTCTCGTATGACAACCCCTTCAAGTAACCCTTTTCTTTCCAAGAATCCAATGTCTTTCCTAAGGTAAGGAGCCCAAGACTGTACACAATATTCCAATTGTGGCCTAACCAGCGATATATACAATGAAATTATAACTCTTCAGACTTGTATTCAGTATTTCTATAGATAAAACCTAAAATAGTATTTGCTCTACTACTAGCAACAGCATACTGCTTGGATGGTTTTAGAGACTGATCGACTATTACATCAATATCTCTTTCTTTCACGACACTGTTAAGGTTATTTTCATCGACATTATACTTATAATTCAAATTATGATAACCCACATGCAATATCTGGCATTTATTATAATTAAAACCTATTTGCTATTTATTTGCCCAACTCACTAAATGATAAATATATTTGTAAATCAGTATCATCCTCTTCACAGCTAATGACCGTAATGTCATCCGCAAATTTAAGTAATTTATTGACTATTTCTTCATCTAAATCAAAAAGAACATATGTCCTAAGACTGAACTCTGAGGTACCCCACCTGTGACATTAATCCAGTTTAAATGAACTCTATTTGTAACAACTCTTTGCTTTCTTCCATTTAGCCACTCTTCTATCCAATTTGTTAACTTATCCCCCGCACGTACAGAAATATTTTTTACAAGCTTTATATGCGGCACCTTGTCTAATGCTTTCTGAAAATCCAGATACACCAAATCTACAGTATTACCCTCATCTACATAAGCAGTAACCTTTCCAAAGAATGTCAAAAGATTTGTCTGGCAAGTGATTCCCTTATTGAAACCATGTTGACTATACAATAAAATTCTAAACTTTGTTAAATGACTTTGCAAAGCATCTTTTATCAGACTTTCCAAAACGTTTCCCACAGCTGATGTCAGACTAATAGGTCTATGTTTACTGGGACAATTTTTATCACAACCTTTGAAAAGAGGAGTTACATTAGCTAACTTCCAATCATCTGATATCTGCTCACTATACAAGGACTGACAAAGACAGTAGCAAGTGGCTCACATATCCAATCTTTAACCTCCCTAAAACCCTTGGGAAATATTATCTGGCCCAGGGGCCTCATCGTTCTTTAAGCTTCC
>NW_013678881.1:0-1221 GCF_000517525.1 Limulus polyphemus | reverse complement strand
TTAAGTCCAACAAAATGAAAATATAGAGAGAGAAACTCTACACCCATCCATCTTCTCCTGGTGCGAGGTAGCCAGCACAAAATGTATATGAGTAGCTGTTGTTCTTCTAGCCACATGTCATCCTTTTGATCACAAGGACTGTTTGAAAATTCGAACATTCACGTGGCTGATGAAAAATATTGGTCTATGAGAGATTTGTTTTGTTTTGAATTTCGCGCAAAGCTACACGAGGGCTATCTGCGCTTGCCGTTCCTAATTTAGCAGTGAAGACTAGAGGGAAGGCAGCAAGTCATCACCACCCACCGCCAACTCTTGAGCTACTCTTTTACCAACGAATAGTGGGATCAACCGTCACATTATAACGCCTCCTCATGCATTTTAAATGACAACTGTAAGGATTATTCTAAGTTTAGAATTTTTTTATTAACTATAGAACATTCGCACACAAACTTTGAAAATGTATGCCTGAATAAATATATATCATTTTATTTTGATAAAATGGTAAATCACTCTCATGGTTAACTGTCATATGGCATCAAATTCACAAGATCAATTCTCCTAATTACTTTTTTTTTGTATCGAAGTTAAAAACTTTAATTTTCTTTTATCTACCAAAATATAATTAGATACACTAAAAACAAAAGTTAATTAATCCACTTGAAACAACCAACAAAGGTTAGTACACTTGGAGGAGTCAATGGAATGTTATAAATATGTTACTTCCTTTTTGATTTTAAATAATAAAAAGAATTGCATATTTTATTTACAAATCCGTAATTTTCGCCAAGGAAAGATTACTTTTAAAGTAGTTTGGCCCGGCATGGCCAGGTGGTTAGGGCGCTCGACTCGCGATCTGAGGGTCGCGGGTTCGAATCCCCGTCCTACCAAACATGCTCACCCTTTAAGCTGTGACGGTCAATCCCACTATTCATTGGTAAAAGATTAGCTGAAAAGTCGGTGGTGGGTGGTGATGACTAGCTGCCTTCCCTCTAGTCTTACACTGCTAGATTAGGGACGGTTAGCGCAGATAGCCCTCGTGCAGCTTTGCGCAGAAATTCAAAACAAACAAACAATCATCGATGTCTTATCAGTGGTTATAATATTTTTTACAGTTACAGTTAGAAAGAAATTTCTTATTAATAGTTATAATATTGTATACAGTTACAGTAAGAAAAGAGTTTCTTATCAATAGTTATAACATTTTATACAGTTACAGTAAGA
>NW_013678880.1:8692-10247 GCF_000517525.1 Limulus polyphemus | reverse complement strand
TTATATTAAAACACACTGCTGCTCAGTTGTTGCTAACTTCCAGTATTACAGTAAAACACAATGTTATAGTGTTACTGTAATCTTGTAATATTATATTAAAACACACTGCTGCTCAGTTGTTGCTAACTTCCAGTATTACAGTAAAACACAATGTTATAGTGTTACTGTAATCTTGTAATATTATATTAAAACACACTGCTGCTCAGTTGTTGCTAACTTCTAGAATATTACAAGATTACAGTAACACTATAACATTGTGTTTTACTGTAATATTGTAGGTTTTCTTGCCACTGTTGTTGTCTCTCTTCTTGTTTCTTTTGCTGTTCTTGTATTGCTGCCATCAAGTCTGCTAAACTGTAGTTTGATTTGCCGCTTCTCGTTTCCATCTTCTCTTTTTCTTTTTTTTATCCCACTTCTGACACCAATTTGTTACGTCTCCGTTCGTTAATTGATTTTCCGTAACTTCGTTCCGACGAAACTTTAGCGACGCAAGTCCATACTTAATAAAACTGGTTTATTCTTTCTGAATATAACTTTACCGATACACTTATTTTCAACAGTCGCTCTATAACAACGTTTTAACAACGAACGTTAACTTCAACAATACTTTCTGACTGCAGTTCAATTACTCACTACCTACACACACATTATCCCGTCACGCCGTGACCATCTTATATATACCAGACCACCCCCAATCTAGCAATGCTAGAGCACTCCCGAAGGAACAGGATAGTTCTAGAAAGCAGGTGGCGTGACACTAGTCACGTGACCTCGCTGACGCAACAATAATAAGACTTTAAATTAGATACACTTCTACAGCATAATATTTTATAATAAAACTTTAAATTATATACTTCTACAGCATCATATTTTATAATAAGACTTTGAGTTACAGACACTTCTACAACACTATAATTTATAATAAAACTAAATTAGACTCTTCTACAGCATCATATTTTATAATAAAACTTTAAATTAGACACTTCTACAACACTATAATTTATAATAAAACTAAATTAGACTCTTCTACAGCATCATATTTTATAATAAACTTTAAATTAGACACTTCTACAGCATCATATTTTATAATAAGACTTTGAGTTACAGACACTTCTACAACACTATAATTTATAATAAAACTTTAAATTACACACTTCTACAGCACTATATTTTACTACATGCTACCAGTTAGCAACAACTGAGCAGCAGTATGTTTTAGTATAAAATTAAATGTTTACAACAACATTATAACATTGTGTTTTACTGTAATACTAGAAGTTAGTAACAACACTATAACATTGTGTTTTACTGTAATACTAGAAGTTAGTAACAACACTATAACATTGTGTTTTACTGTAATACTAGAAGTTAGTAACAACACTATAACATTGTGTTTTACTGTAATACTAGAAGTTAGCAACAACTGAGCAGCAGTATGTTTTAGTATAAAATTACAACTTTACAACAACACTATAATATTGTGTTTTACTGTAATACTGGAAGTTAGCAACAACTGAGCAGAGGTATGTTTTAGTATCAGTGGCAGCTCGAACAA
>NW_013678880.1:2215-7792 GCF_000517525.1 Limulus polyphemus | reverse complement strand
TTACAAGATTACAGTAACACTATAACATTGTGTTCTACTAATACTACAAGTTAGCAACAACTGAGCAGCAGTATGTTTTAGTATAATATTACAAGATTACAGTAACACTATAACATTGTGTTTTACTGTAATATTGGAAGTTAGCAACAACTGAGCAGCAGTGTGTTTTAGTATAATATTACAAGATTACAACAACACTGTAACATTGTGTTTTACTGTAATATTGGAAGTTAGCAACAACTGAGCAGCAGTGTGTTTTAGTACAAAATTAAAAGTTTACAACAACACTATAACATTGTGTTTTACTGTAATACCGAAAGTTAGCTACAAAAGAACATCAATATGTTTAATACAAAGTTACAACGGTATATGTTTTCATTATGTTCAGCAATGAGCAGATACATGAATAAGTAATTATTTTTTAGTTTCTAACTGGTGATATATAGTTAAATACTATTAAAATGTCAACCTAAAATTTTATATAAATATTTAATTTATATTGTTCGCTATCATTTTAAGAGACATATATATTTCAAAGTATTTCATCATTGAGTCTACGAATTGAACCACAAACGGAACTTGACAACGCTAGTTTAAACCTGTACATTGGAACAGGTCAGACTCCCAGCTGCACGTGCAAACAAGCCTACATAATACAAGCACTTTTACCTATTGTAGCTGAATGCGTTGCTTGCCCGCTTGTGATTGGTTGTTGCTAGGGTGAAACCATCCACTAGTTTTCTACAGCACCACACCTTAGGCTTGATATCTCGTGCTCTGACGTTATAATCGCATAATAGACTCATTTTCTTTCGCCTCTACATGAATGATTATAAAAATACATTCTTAAACGCACAGTTTTGATAACGGTTTAGTTTAATTTAGTAACTTTGGAATAAGAAAAAAACCTCATGCATAAGAAATCAACACAGTTACTGTGACGTATATTAGAAGAGAAGCGTAATTAAAAAGATTTATTTACCATATTTGAATAATTGACACGAGCTTATAGCACATATGAAATGCGACTTCCTGCCAGACGTTAGAGATGTAAGCAGTTACTGTTGAAAGATGGTTCCACAATAGCTAGTTGGTGGGGGCTGCAAGCCCACGGGTTGAAAGATATGAACTTAATCAGGAACACGTAATTCATAAAATATTTCAGTATACGTAGAGACCTTTTGGTTATAAATTCAGAAAGGAAGTAACTTATAAAATAAATCTGGAACGAATCATTAATCGTTGGTTCAGATCTGTAAACCTATTTTCACTGAATTTATCAACAAAATATTTTTATGGAAATGTGTAACAAATGGATATTCTATGTACTTTCCCTCCAAGAACATGAATACAAATTGTGTCTCTGCACGAACTAGTAAATATTAGGTTCTATACCTCTTTTTTTTTTGGCGTGAGTCACGTTTTTTTATCTTTGTTTTAAAAAAATGTGTGCTTTCTGTGGATGAACGACATTATTCACTTCGTACATAAGTACATAGTAGCTATGTATTCACTTTATGCGAATAAGAGTATTGCTACTTAGGTAATCTTTTCTTGAACACAAATGTATTACCACGTACGTACTTGTTCTTCAACAAATCCACAAGAGGGCTATCTGCGCTAGCCGTCCCTACTTTAGGTGTGAAAGACTAGAGGGAAGGCAGCTCATCATCACCACCCACCGCCAACTCTTGGGCTACTCTTTTACCAACGAATAGTGCGATTGACCGTTACTTTATAACGCTGAGAGGGCGAGCATGTTTGGTGGGACGGGAATTCGAACCCGCGACCCTCAGATTGTAAGTCAAGCACCCTAACCACCTGTCCATGCCGGGCCTTGAGCAATGTTACTACTTTATTTACCTTATCTGTATGATATCCCGTTATTTGGCATTCTAGTTAAATAAGGTACTTAGAGATAAGACTGAGGGCTTATAACGTAAAAATTAGGGCTTCGATATCTATGCTACGCATTGAACAGATACCCAATGTATAGCTTTGCTCTTAACAACAAACACTGTATCTAAACAGTGGGAGTATGCTGTTCTCGTATTTTCATGTAATCTGATATCCTGACAAGTATCAAATAGACAAACCGGCAGATAACAGCAGATTCGATAAAGTAATAAGGGTAATGTTCTGTAATAGATAAACTGATTGAGTTACTTTAAGTGTAGCCCCCAGTGGCACAGCGGTATGTCTGCTAGAAACCGGGTTTCGATACCCGTGGTGGGCAGAGCACAGATAGCCCTTGTGTAGCTTTGTGCATAATTAAAAACAAACAAACTAACTAAAACGAAAAAAAAACCCTTTGAGTGTGAAATAAAGTGTCTGGGTAATTTGAATAAATGAACAAAAACTTGATCACAACAAAGAAATGAAAAACACAGCCTGCGTTCCTACACAGACTAAATTATAGTCCTTTCTACTGGATTGTGTTTTGTTCCACAACTTTTTATCTCTCAGGATTAGAACTAAAACATGTTGTTCATGAAAGAAATCTTCACTTTAAAATATTCTAATATAAAATGGCCGAAGAAAGCATGTCTGAATTCTAGGGGTAAACCCGCTATATTTATCCAGTGGACAGTGTCATCTCATGACCCGTATTCTCTCACAGCATTGGTAAGCTGTTGTGTTTAACCAACGTTATAATTGGCCAGCAAAGGATATTAAAGTAACAATTCTTTTAATCTGGATGCTATATATTACGCAATATTACCTTGGGCAGAATAGACATTATCTATTATAGAGAACAGAGAAACCAAGCAACCAGAACGTGGAAATCTTTCTGGACCACCATTACATCACGGAAGCTAAACAAATGAAAAATTAAAAAGAAATCTCTATATCACTAAATCAAGTAGAAAACATATTATATGTCTACACAACACTTTTCCTCCCTTCTTTTTTTTAAGGCTTGTCCCCAGCCGACAATTAAATGTAACTTTAAAACCAATCATCACACGGACGACACAAACTCTGTAACAATGAGTTACACTAACCTACTATACTAGATAACTCACTTTACATTAGAATATAGAAAGAATTGCATAACTTAAGTAATGTATACATTTATATCATTGATTGGTAATTGGCATTCACATAACTCTTAACCAAAAATAACTTGAGGAAAAGTTAAAACCACAATCTTTATCCTTGATATACTAACACATAAAATAAACCCTTGAATCTAATTCTGTAATCATACATAACGATATACCCTATAAATTTAAATAAAAAATAACACATTACACAAGACAAAACTGTATTTTACACTGAAAAATTGGTCCGGCGTTATAATGTTACGTCCAATCCCACTATTCGTTGGTAAAAGAGTAGCCCAAAAGTTGGCGGTGGGTGGTAATGACTAGTTGCCTTCCCTCTAGTCTTACACTGCTAAATTAGGGACGGCTAGCGCAGATAGCCTTCGTGTACCTTTGCGCGAAATTCATAACAAACAAACACTGAAAAATATATTATACTGTTACGACAGCGGAAGTCACGTGACCCTGGTAACACGTAATGAGTTATAGAAAGATCGGGGAACATCACGAATAATCCAGTATTTGGTAAGCGCCCTCTATTCTCGTATATAAGTGCGCCAGACAATGAATCGGGAGTGAATAGCAGACAGAGAGACTGAAGATATAGACGGACAGTTGAGTCAAGCGCGGTAGTAAGTAAAGTGCGTGAATCGTTCGTTGAGAATTATAGCGTGTGTTGAAGTTAAAGGGACTGTGGAAATTAAGTGTATTGCAAAGTTGAATTGAGAAAGAATAAACTAGTTTTATTTGAGAAAGGACTTGTATCGCTGAAGTTCTTCGGAAAGAATTTTTACGAGTAATTGACTAACGACCAGAGACGTAACAATACCCTTTAACACTGAAAATGCAATTTGCAGATACCCCCTTGCAATCAAGTAAAGAATTATTATAAAATAAATATAAAAACAAGATATTAACAAAATGCAAATGGAGATTGTACAATTTAAGAATGGGCAGATGAACACAAGTCAGAAAACTAAAATAGAACAAACATTCTTTAACAATGAAACATTTCAATTTTATATTCTTTTTGACGTTAATGAAGCTAAATCACTTAGTCATTGTGATAGCTAACGACATTGGCAGTTCAATCCTTACGCAACATTTTAACCACAAAACAACAACAAATGAAAACGCAAGAAATCTAAGAAAGACAAAATATAATAGAAAAGAAACACTTATATACACGTACAAAATACTTCCTCTTCTATGGGCTATCTGTGCTGTGTCCATCACTGGTATCGAAAGCCGGATCTTAGCGTTATAAGCCTTCAGAATTATCATTGAGTTACTGGGGAATTGCCGTGTGTTATTAGAATGAAGTTCTCTATCTTTTTTTTTAAATATAGTACACAGACTGTTATCTTGTCTATTTTCATTTTGACTGATGATAGGCCGAATAAATGTAGCAAAATATCTTTGTTTTTGTAAGAATAAAAAAAAATGTGGTTTAAAAGTTTTATTATTTATATCAATTAAATACCACAAGATATATAAGTAAACCAATTTATCTCTGATGCCAGTGATGGTGAAAAACATGAATTACGCCTAGATTTTAGTGTTAAGCTACCTTCATCCCGATAACGAAATTTCTGGAGCAGTTTTAAGAAGATTGGAAACTACTTCCGTTCCAACGAAAGGACACAACAATTTATAAAAAGCTAAGAAATTTATTCAATATATATTTGATATGTATTAAGTAATAACCATTTAAGCTATGTTAAAACATGGCTTAGGCTTAACTTCAGCATACTCACAGTTGTCTTCGTTACCAGAAGCTCTCTCCACGATCTACCCATAGCCTAACACTAACGCTTAGTAATAGTTAAAAAATGTGAGTACATTGGTCTCTCCCTACTGAATACAACGAAATTAAGCTAATCCTCACAATGGGAAGACAATTTATCATTTATTAAGTAATAACCATTTAAGCTATGTTAAAACATGGCTTAGGCTTAACTTCAGCATACTCACAATTGTATTCGTTACCTGAAGCTCTCTCCACGATCTACCCATAGCCTAACACTAACGCTTAGTAATAGTTAAAAAATGTGAGTACATTGGTCTCTCCCTACTGAATACAACAAAATTAAGCTAATCCTCACAATGGAAAGACAATTTATCATACTGCTGGTATCTTCTCTTGTGCATACAACTTTTGATGTTCATAATAAATTCTTTTGGAATCTAACTAAATTACACTAACCGTTATGGTAAAAGAATATGTGTACTGGGAGATCTCGCGCTTAATTGTTAAGTTTATTGGTTACCTATAACGGTAGCTATGGTTAGTAATGGTTGCTGTATATATAGAAACACGTTTTTATTGGAAATTTAGTTTAGGCTCATATCTTGAAGACTAAACTAAAGTCAATAAGCAATATCTGGTTTTAGGGTGTTCAGGAGGTATGACACGAATCGTCCTTCCATTGGTCGTGTATATTAATAGATTTGGTTAGACATAGACGTGAAAATGAAATATACACCTGGAAAAAAGTTAAGCACCCCAAATATTTTTCAGGATTGCTTA
>NW_013678880.1:0-1215 GCF_000517525.1 Limulus polyphemus | reverse complement strand
CGGTGATAATCTTGTTTTCTTGTGCCCAATAATGCATAATTTCATTTGATAAACACGTTTAGATTGAATGGTAATTTATAATCAGTCACAAGAACGTCGAATCTGAATCACTTGAAAAAAACACGGGGGTGCTTAACTTTTTTCCAGGTGTATACAATGTAGAAACTTTAGTTACACTGGGATTAGGCATGGCTGGATTAACGTTTTTGTGGACCGGGCTTCAAAAGGATTTGTGGGCCCCCTATTTTCTTCTCTTCTATTTATTTCCTCCTATATTCAGATAATACCTCAGTTATTAATTTTTGAATAAGTAGTATTTAACAAGTGTCATAAACTGTGCTTGATTGTGTGGCAGTCCTACGAGTCAGGATAACGGAAGAAGACACAGTGGGCTAGTAAAAATCTTGGAGCAATAAGTTATTATTTTCTTTCTTTTAAACTTCAGGAAGTGCAAATATATATATATAAATAAAACCACTTATTCCAACATAACAAAAAGAAACAAGTATCAAAATAAACATTCAGGGATCGTGTGCACAATATCAAAATAACGTACGCATACTTCGTTTTTTATGTTTTATATCAAAACGGTTTTGAAGCATCACCTCGTCGTTACAGTCCACGTCTGGTCATGATTGTGAATCTTGATAATAACTCAGTATATCATTTAGTTTGAAAGACTGAATGGTTCCCGTGTGTGTGTAGAATTGGTAATCTGGCTAGTTTATGAAATACTGTTGTTTTGAAGTAATTATATACAATGAGCCTTGGTACTTGGCGAAATACTTCGTTGGTACTTGATATAGAAGATATGGTATTTTTGATTTATTGTTATACTTCTACAACTTATTAGAATCATACCATTATTTTTTCCACGAACTCGGGTCGTTTCGGCATACATACACACAAAGGGAACAGACGAAAATGTTGTCTGCAATGTGCGCATGCATTGGTGTTACCTGGGCAAATTTAAAGGCTTGTCTACGTCACTGCAAAAAAAGGGTAGTTCTCAGAGTAGCACGTGAGATACCCCCACCGTGTAAAAAGTCACAAGTGTCAATAAACGTAGGTACACATACCTAGTGATCACAGTTTAGAAGTTTGTAAAATATTTATAGTTAAAAAAAATAAACTAACACAGCATAAAAGGACGCACACGACATGAAACACATTTCATTGACGTCTCTGACCCTGATCGTTGATTACCAGTAGCTG
>NW_013678879.1:7712-9808 GCF_000517525.1 Limulus polyphemus | reverse complement strand
ATCACAGGTGTAGTAATATTGGCTGACATCACAGGTGTAGTAATATTGGCTGACATTACAGGAGTAGTAATATTGGCTGACATTACAGGTGTAGTAATATTGGCTGACATTAGAAGAGTAGTAATACTGGCTGACATAAACGTCTGAAGATAATCATAACTGATAACACGTATGTGTCCGTACTGTAATAACTTGTAGTAACAGTTACTCCTGTTTCTGTTATTGATATAAACACAAACATCAGCAAGAGAAACTTTCAAATTCAGTTTTTTATTTCTTTTCAGTGGCTAATTTCAATAAGAAATGCCAGCAACACGAACAATGTGGGTGGATGGAAAACGAGGGTTCATCGTTGCGGTGTTTGGCAGGAGTCTGCTCCTGTCCCAGGGGGTACGTCTTTGTGAAGTGGCCTTATGAGAAAGCTGGCTGTTATGTGAAAGGTAAAAGTTTAACATTTCTTTGTTGTAATACAATTAGATTAATAGACATTCTGAAGATTGACAAACACAATATATAAACCAGTTTTTCTTACGCTTTTGCCTTATTGATAGAAAGTCAGCCAATATTACTACACCTGTGGTGTCAGTCAATATTACTACTCCTGTAATGTCAGCCAATATTACTACACCTGTAATGTCAGCCAATATTACTACTACTCTAATGTCAGCCAGTATTACTACTCTTCTAATGTCAGCCAATATTACTACACCTGTAATGTCAGCCAATATTACTACTCCTCTAATGTCAGCCAGTATTACTACACCTGTAATGTCAGCCAATATTACTACTCCTGTAATGTCAGCCAATATTACTACTACTACTCGTACTACAGTAACAACAATAGTAACCGGACAGATACGTGTTATCAATATATGATTATCTTCAGACGCGGTTACTCGTAGCGTATTAACAACGTTGGTACAGATAAAACTCCTGCAATACAGAAATTTTAAATTACACGGGGAGATCGTGTGAATTAGATAGACTGGTAACACGATACACGTTGCTCGGGTCATGTTAAAGGTCAAGGTGACACAAAGATCAAGTAATAATCTATCAGTTAGGATAGTGGTTAACAAATATCATAATAACAACAACACTTCTCATAACAAACATTTAATAAACAAAGACGTAATATCTACTTATTAACCGCACGTAACCACCTACCTCACGTGATGAGACGTAACACATCAATTCTGTAATGTGTTACTGACGGTTTTATCGTCCCTTTGGAAAACGTTTCGCTTAATAACAGAAGTATTGCGAAAAAGGAACTGCATTTTTTCCCCTTAATGAGTTACCAGTTCTTTTAAATTAAATCCTTTCTTCGGGGAAGTCACAAAACAAACATTCTAAGAAACAAGTTGGTTCATTTTTATACGTGACTCACACACTTTTTTTCTCTTGAAACATTTTCATCGGTCACGTTCGAGAGGTTAGGCAACGTCGTGCCGGAAAAGTAAGCTGGAAGTGTGTAGATGTAAGTGTCTATACATTCTATTTATCTGTATCTTTGTTTGTCTACTTAATATCTATCCAACTATCTGTTTCTCTCTATTTATTCAATTGGCTGGCTGGCTGTTTCGTTTTCTATATATCTAATCACTGCTGTATTATCCAATTGTTTTACCACCCACAACTATGCGTCATATCTGTGTTGTTACTTGTACCAGTTGGTTCGTTATA
Source organism: Limulus polyphemus (assembly GCF_000517525.1). NCBI lineage: Eukaryota > Metazoa > Arthropoda > Merostomata > Xiphosura > Limulidae > Limulus > Limulus polyphemus. The sequence goes on along the minus strand of NW_013678879.1, from coordinate 8,122 downwards.
CATTGTTCAGTGTTTTTACTAACCACAACAATTCATCATATCTATGTTGTTACTTGTACCGGTTGGTTCGTTATGCATTGTTCAGTGTTTCTACTAACCACAACAATTCATCATATCTGTGTTGTTACTTGTACCAGTTGGTTCGTTATGCATTGTTCAGTGTTTCTACTAACCACAACAATGCGTTATACTTGTGTTGTTACTTGAACCGGTTGGTTAGTTATACATTGTTATACGTGTGTTGTTACTTGTACCAGTTGGTTCGTTATACATTGTTCAGTGTTTCTACTAACCACAAAAATTCATCATATTTGTGTTGTTACTTGTACCGGTTGGTTCGTTATGCATTATTCAGTGTTTCTACTAACCACAACAATGCGTTATACGTGTGTTGTTACTTGTACCGGTTG
>NW_013678879.1:2048-6952 GCF_000517525.1 Limulus polyphemus | reverse complement strand
GTACCAGTTGGTTCGTTATGCATTGTTCAGTGTTTAACCACAACAATTCATCATATCTGTGTTGTTTCTAGTACCGGTTGGTTAGTTATACATTGTTTAGTGTTTCTACTAACCACAACAATTCATCATATCTGTGTTGTTACTAGTACCAGTTGGTTCGTTATACATTGTTATACGTGTGTTGTTACTTGTACCGGTTGGTTCGTTATACATTGTTCAGTGTTTCTACTAACCACAGTGTTTCTTTTTTATGTCACTATCTTATCTAGCATCACCGCTCGGCAACAACCAAACCCTAATTCGTATCTAGCTGGTTAGACGACAGTTACTTATCTGTTTCATAACAAAAAGTTATTTTTAAGCTTTTATTCTAATAAAGTTATTAATATAATTTTTGAATATTTTTTTAAAGTTATGAGGCTACTTTCAATTACTTTTCTTCTTACATTTGGAGTTATTTTTTCATTCCATTTTTTTATTTTTCGGAGTATTTTTTATTTTTTGTTAAATTTGGAAGTTGTTTTTCCACTTCCATTTTTCTTACTATTGTAGTAATTTTTTCATCTTTAATTTAGTGTGTTACTTTTAATCATTATCTCTTCCTTTGGTAGTCATTTCAAATTTCTTTTTATATACTTTTGGAGTTACTTATTTGCTTCTGTCTTTCTTACATTTGGGGTAGTTTTTTTCATTGGTTTTTTTTCCTTGGTTTGGGAAGTAATTTTTCATTAACTTCTGGGAATCAATTTTAAGCTATCCAGCAGCTTTGGGTACTTCAAATGTATCGCGAAAATCACTTGCCCAATCTGCAATACAAAGAAGTCTAGCGAATTCGAATAAGTGTCGTTTAGATATTTCTTTCATCCTTGTTCTTCTTATCTTCCCAATCACGTTTTAATCGTAACTCCTTTCAATAATTAGATAACTAATTTCTGTGAATTTCAGTCTCCTTTCGTAAAGAGTCCAAAATGCATAATGTCAGTGGCAAAATTTTTTATGTTTTTGACAACGGAAAAATTTCTTAATATATATATATGTTAACGATTAATTCTTTTTTTCCACCAGAGGTGCAATTGAAAAGAAAATCTGTGACGTAGAGGCCTAATGCATTCTAATGCATGAACTTAAGTTACAAAATGGTGAAGTAAAACGGACTCAAAAACCTATAAACAGAAAGATTTCTTAGTTCTGATGCTGTCTCTAGATAGATCAGTGGTCAATTTATGGACTTGCAACGCTAAAACCTAGGTTTCTATTCCCTGCATCGAACAGAGCGCAGATAACACATTAAGTGGCCTAGCCCTAAATAAAAAAAAATAAAAAGTGCCAATAGTTTTCAAACAAGCATTTGTGTGCATCTAACTAATTACAGAAAATACAACTTTTAACTGGTTCGTATTGACAATTTTTTCCTGTATCGTCGTAAGTATTGATATTGTTTGTTTTTACTTAAAACACTTTTTTACAGAAAAGATATATCAATTTTTAGACTTAGCATGGCCTGTTGGTTAGGGCACTCGACTCGCCATTTGAGGATCGCAGAGTCGAAACCTGGTACTTAACATGCTCACTCTTTCAGCTACAAGATCGTTATAATGTGATGGTCAATCCCACTATTCGTTGGAAAAAGTAACACAAGAGTTGGCGAATAGTGCTGCTGGCCGATTGCGTTTCCTGTGCTCACCAGCTCGAAATTAGTAGCCATAAACAAATAAACCTTTATTCCAGCTTTCAGTTATCCGACAGTTCGCCAGTTAGGAGCATATTATAATCAACAAATCATGTAACTGTCATATACAAACACTAGGCTTAACTGTATCTAAATCAGTACATTATAATAAGATCATTTAGAATCAACATATCACGTAACTGTCATATACAAACACTAGGCTTAACTGTATCTAAATCAGTACATTATAGTAAGATCATATAGTGTCGACCAAACACGTAAATGTCACATACAAACACTAGGTTTAACTGTATCTAAATCAGTACATTATAATAAGATCATATAGTGTCGACCAAACGCGTAAATGTCACATACAAACACTAGGTTTAACTGTATCTAATTCAGTACATTATAATAAGATCATTTAGAATCAACTAAACACGTAACTCACATGCAAATACTAGGCCTAACTGTATATAAGTCAATATATTATAATAAGACCGTCTTTTATCAACGAAACACGTAACTGTCACATACAAATACTAGGCCTAACTGTATCTAAATCAGTACATTATAATAAGACCATATAGTGTCGACCAAACACGTAACTGTCACATACAAACACTAGGTTTAACTGTAACAGGGAAAGAAACACAGAAAGAAAGACACGTGACAGAAAAAGAAACACAAAAAAGTCACGTGGCAAGGAAAGAGACACGTAAAGACGTGACAGGAAAAGATATCTTTAACTGTATGAAAGTGACCTTGCATCGCGCACACAGATCAGTGATTTAACGACGGAGCTGTGTTTGTATTGATAAAATATATAAAAAACAATAAGTTGATTGAAATTATAAGAAGTTCTAATTCCGCAAATAATATAATAACAAACCTGTTTTTGAATTTTAAATAATAAACCTTGTCCACTAACAAGCAAAAACTTCGTAAAGTAACGATTGTTGTTTTTTGTATAAATATAATTATACTGTTACTGTTTAAAGTATTCGTGTTGTGTTCGAGTTATAAATGAAACGGATCATATTCATATATACTTACATTTGTTGCTTACTATGTATCTCTCAAGGTTCCCCAGCTCTGGTGTGATAGTAGACTTTTCCACAGCACTGTGCCTTTTCTTCCTATCGTTATCAAACACATTGTTCAAGAGATTCTGGGTACGTGTAGGCATAAAAATATCCTCTGGCTGGAATGTAGTATGGCTATTCGAGTGTAAAATCCATAACCAACTAAAGTTAGCATTTTCAGTGATCACAACTCTAGCCCACAAGGACAACACAAACACACACACCTTGGTTGATTGTAGGCCCATGTTTACTCAGGTGCCAAGTTAATGTTTAACTTCAAGTTCAGAAGCTGGTAAAATGGCACAATTTAGAAGAACAAGTACCGAATATCATATCATAATGACTTTCCCTCAAATTTTCAGTTCTAATGAGATGACAAATAATTATAATATTTATAAAATCGCTAAGAAATGCGATTCACTACGTACAAATCTGCTATCGATATACCGATTTATCAGCAACCTATAGAGATTTAAAACACTAGGATCTCAAATATTTTACTGGTCTTGGCGCACGTGCACGAGACAGGTTTTATCTTCATAAATATCGACACATACTGCCTAAAATCTCAGAATTCGAGTTTGACATCATCATCGTGAACGTCACGTGCTTTTGCGTCATTACCTGTTGCCACTTCCTCTTGTGAAATTCGTACAAGCGTCAAATCTCTGTTGAAGAGCGAAAACTGTTTTCCGGTAGAATCGTGGTCCTAAGTAAACTGTATCTGAGGGGGGAGGCATGTTTATGGCACTTTGCTGGTGTCGCTTTTCTCAAATTAAGATGAAAACATCTTCATGTATGAAAATTTGTTGTTTTATAAGTGCAAAGCTTCATAATATCTACCGCGGGGAACCGAACCCCGGATTTTAGCGTTGTAAATCAATAAACTTACATCTGACCCTACCCGGAAGTTGTTATTGTTATTATTTTTAGCGCAGAGCTACACAGTAGGCTATTTGCATTCTGCTCACCGCGGGGAATCGAAGCTAGGATCTTGGCGTTGCGTCGCCTAGTGGTTAGTGTGCCTGGACTTTGAATTCGAGGATTCATGGCTTTGCCGCAAAATCACGCCCCTCACTTTGGTGCAGTGGGTGTATAAAAGTGACAGTCAAATCCTACTATTTGATTAGACAAGAGATGACAGTAGGGTGCTGTTGACCAGCTGCATTCCCTCTCGTCTGTTAGGGGCCCGGCATGGCCAGGTGGTTAAGGTGCTTGACTCGCAATCTGAGGGTCGCGGGTTCGAATCTCCGTCCCAACATGCTCGCCCTTTAAGCTGTGGGGGCGATATAACGTGACGGTCAATCCCACTATTCGTTGGTAAAAGAGTAGCCCAAGAATTGACGGTGGGTGGTGATGACTAGCTGCCTTCCCTCTAGTCCTTCACTGCTAAATTAGGGACGGCTAGTGCAGACAGCCCTCGTGTAGCTTTGCGCGAAATTAAAAAAAAAACAACAAACCAAACCTTGTCTGTCAGTTCAAAATTAGGGATAGCCATGCGTAGCTTTTGTCAAAAATTCTAACCTAAAACAAATATAATCACGTAAATGAAGGAACAACAGATATTTTTTGGTCTAGAATCCATCCTACCTTTACAAAAATATGTAAATTTCATGTTGCTACCGTGATACTTACGCGTACTGAGATATTTATCTTTAAGCCTAGTGAAATAAGCTATATATATATATAAACGTGTTTATAAATACATCCTTTGTTGCATTACTGAAAGAGCGATGTTGGAACTTTTGTTTTTTGTTTGTAGTTAAGCACAAATGGCCTCTTTGGGCGGTTCCCACCACAGGTATCGAAACCCGGTTTTTAGCGTTACAAGACTTACCGCTGAGCCACTGGAAGCGCTGTTATCTATATAAATATAATAGCACTGTCTGTCTATGTAACTACTTCGCAGGGTGTGGATGTACCTTCACTAAAATTGGTTTGGAGGTTCATTAGGTCCATGGGGAGATACATACACATTTTCAGTTTTGCGGGTTTATGGGCGCTTTTGCTTTTTTACTACTACTTTACCCTCTGTTGATGGACCTTCAAACTTAATGAGAACTTTTTGATTATTTTCAGACCTAATTTAATTAATTGAATAATACAATCTACCCATAAAAGTTTATAAGTAATATGATACACATGAATAG
>NW_013678879.1:0-1348 GCF_000517525.1 Limulus polyphemus | reverse complement strand
CTTTCATTAATCATGAATTTACATAACTTCCGTCCAGGGGACGGGTACTCCAGCCAGTATACTCATGTAATGTTACAGAGAGAGTAGTTTTGTTAAAGTTAAACGTTTTAGGTGTTATATAAAAAGAACTGTTATTGACAATATACTCTTTGGTATTGTTACGTCTCTGGTCGTTTGTTAATTTCCCGTAAAAATTCATTCCGGAGAACTTCAGCGATACAAGTCCTTTCTTAAATAAAACTAGTTTATTCGTTCTCAATACAACTTTGCAATACACTTAATTTCCACAGTCACTTTAACTTTAACACATGCTATAATTCACAACGATTCACGCACTTTATTTACGACTTGACTCGATTATCTGTCTCTATAACTCCCTATCTGCAATTATATCTCCGCTTATTTGGCGGGCTTATATACTAAAATAGAGGGCGCCTAGAAAGCACTCAGGCCTTCATGATCCTTCTAGAAACTCATCACGCGTTACCAGCGTCATGTGACTTCCGCTGTCGTAACAGTATTATTAACAAAGCAGCATTGTTAAATAAACATGTTTTTGTACTATTGTTGGTGACGTCACTGACGTTTTCGACCGTTCTCTATACGGTAAATCAGCGGTGAATGGGTTAGACACGATTAGCGCATATATTCCTCTAGTAGCTAAGCGCGAAATTCAACAAACAATTTTTTTTTCACGTTGAATGTATTTTCCAAAAGGGCGATACCATTTGAAAAACTATTTTATACAACACGCGAAAACTACACCATTATCGTTCAAGGTGATTACTGAGTCGGAGATTTTGAAAAATAACTTCTGAGATTTATCTTTTGTGACGGGAAAAATCTGAAATGTTACTTTTCCAATCTCTGATTCTAAGTCCGTAGTGCGTTAATTAAAACGAATTTGAAAACGAATGAAATAAAATTCTACAGACAAATCACTTTTGTTAGGCCTAAAAAGTGTTGTAGTTATATGATACTCCTGTTGGTGATCTTTCTGTTCTATGTTACTCCCGGGTGGAGATGTCGTTGTGATATAACATATTACTTTCTGGTGGAGATGTCGTTGTGATATTACATAATTCTTTTTGGTGGAGATGTCGTTGTGATATAACATATTACTCCGTTGTGGATATGTTGTGATATAACATATTACTTTCTGGTGGAGATGTTGTGATATAACATATTACTCTCTGGTGGAGATGTCGTTGTGATATAACATATTACTTTCTGGTGGAGATGTTGTTGTGATATTACATATTACTTTCTGGTGGATATGTTGTTGTGATATAACATATTACTTTCTGGTGGATATGTTGTTGTGATATAACATATTACTTTCTGGTGG
>NW_013678878.1:1896-9184 GCF_000517525.1 Limulus polyphemus | reverse complement strand
GGGTGTAATAATCATCTTACAGGAACAGGTTAAGATCTAATAAAAAATATTGATGGTTGGAAAGGATTCAAATGAAGGCTACTAGGATGATAGCAGGGGTGTAATAATCATCTTACAGGAACAGGTTAAGATCTAATAAAAAATATTGATGGTTGGAAAGGATTCAAATGAAGGCTACTAGGATGATACCAGGGGTGTAACAATTATCTTACATGAACAGGTTAAGCTCTAATAAAAAAATATTGATGGTTGGAAAGGATTCAAATGAAGGCTACTATGATGATACCACCAGAACGTCCCAGAGTAAGGAAGAACACAAGGTCAACAATGTTTCAACAGGGAATATATCCAGAACGTTCTAGAGTAAGGAAGAACACAAGGTCAACAATGTTTCAACAGGGAATATATCCAGAACGTTCTAGAGTAAGGAAGAACAAGAGTCTCAAAAAAATTAAAAATCAAGAACATCCAAAACTTACCAGAAGTCATATAATGTTTAAACAATGAAATTTATACGGAAAGTATCAGAGTTAGGAAGAACTGGAGTCTCACAACATTTCAACAATATAGTTCTAAACTTTGTTATAAAAAGTCGCGTTACATTATTGTTTTTTGAGTTTAAATCATAAAGTTTACCATGTATTTCAACCGAAGTCATTACTGATAGTACTTACAAATTAAGGTTCTAGGTCTTATAAAAGTGGTTATACTGGCTGAAGACCAAAGTGGTTACACTGGCTGAAAATAAACACCTGTACTGAAAAAGAAGAAAGGAGAAGATTTTAACAAATAACAAAACCACAAGAAGGCTAGTTTTTGCAAATAACAAAACCACAAGAAGGCTAGTTTTTACAAATAACAAATACACAAGAAGGCTAGTTTTTACAAATAACAAAACCACAAGAAGGCTAGTTTTTACAAATAACAAAAACACAAGAAGGCTAGTTTTTACAAATAACAAAAACCACAAGAAGGCTAGTTTTTACAAATAACAAAAACACAAGAAGGCTAGTTTTTACAAATAACAAAAACCACAAGAAGCTAGTTTTTACAAATAACAAAAACCACAAGAAGGCTAGTTTTTACAAATAACAAAACCACGAGATGGCTAGTTTTTACAAATAACAAAAACACAAGAAGGCTAGTATTTACAAATAACAAAACCACAAGAAGGCTAGTTTTTATAAATAACAAAACCACAAGAAGGCTAGTTTTTACAAATAACAAAAACACAAGAAGGCTAGTTTTTACAAATAACAAAACCACGAGAAGGCTAGTTTTTACAAATAACAAAAACACAAGAAGACTAGTTTTTACAAATAACAAAAACACAAGAAGGCTAGTTTTTACAAATAACAAAATCGGGCAAAGCAAGTCTGGTGATGATAATTTCTAGCTTTTCCTTATAAAAATATTTTTGACTAATTCACAAACTTCAAACCATAAATATGCTAAAAAGCATGTTTAGTTTATTTGTTTTTGTTAAGGACAAAGCTACACAATGGGCAACCCGTACTTCACACACCACGGGTATCGAAAACCGATTTTTACAGCTATAAGCCGTTAGACTTATCGCTGAGCCACCGGAGGAGGTGTAGCACATTTCATAAATCATAATTAAACTGGGGAATATTATAAATATTACAAAGCACTACAACATAACTCAATAAACAAGGCAACATTACCAATTTCAATCAAGAAAAGTTCAGTACCATTATGGAGGATTCAATGACAGTAAAAATGTAAAGTTCAGTACCATTATGGAGGATTCAATGACAGTAAAAATGTGAAAGTTCAGTACCATTATGGAGGATTCAATGACAGTAAAAATGTGAAGTTCAGTACCATTATGGAGGATTCAATGACAGTAAAAATAGTGAAGTTCAGTACCATTATGGAGGATTCAATGACAGTAAAAATGTAAGTTCAGTACCATTATGGAGGATTCAATGACAGTAAAAATGTAAAGCTCAGTACCATTATGGAGGATTCAATGACAGTAAAAATGTGAAGTTCAGTACCATTATGGAGGATTCAATGACAGTAAAAATGTGAAGTTCAGTACCATTATGGAGGAAAGTCTAGTTTCTTCACATCAGTTTTACTCTTTTCAGTAAACCCAATCACTAAATTTCATACATGTAAGCGGTTTGTAGTGAATAATTAGGTGAAACATGGGTATTCTTTTTGGGGGGCACACTGCCAAGACGAATCTAAGCTCGCTGATTGATGATATAACACGTACTATATGGAAGTTTTAAGCCTACAGCTTTCTTTACGTTAGTGGTCCAGAGGTAAGTTTTGGGGCTTATAATGCTAAAATTCCGAAACAATTCACATCGTATTTACTAATCTTATAGATTTTCTTAGATACTTCTTCGATAGTAAATCTCCTCCGTGTTTTCGTACAGGTTTAATACATCTTGCCGATAATACAAAACAATTGACGTAAAGATTTTCTCAGAATTGAGGAAGTCGGTTCCACCTTAACAGAGGCCCTAGGATACACGTATAACTGGCCAGCAGCACCTGCCGCCACAGGGGCTTTTACTGGGATTCACGATCATTTTTATAACGCTCCTACAGCTGAAAGTGCGGAAAGTATTCAGTGGCTGTCCCAAAAGTTAACTGTTAGACCACGCCTGACCTTGGGTCATCCGAAGAGTTAACTGTTAGACCACGCCTGACCTTGGGTCATCCGAAGAATTAACTGTTAGACCACGCCTGACCTTAGGATCATCCGAAGAGTTAACTGTTAGACCACGCCTGCCCTTAGGGTCATCCGAAGAGTTAACTGTTAGACCACGCCTGATTTTGGGCCATCCGAAGAGTTAACTGTTAGACCACGCCTGACCTTGGGCCATCCGAAGAAGTTAACTGTTAGACCACGCCTGACCTTGGGCCATCCGAAGAGTTAACTGTTAGACCATGCCTGACCTTGGGTCATTTGAAGAGTTAACTATTAGAACACGCCTGATCTTGGGCCATCCGAAGAATTAACTGTTAGACCACGCCTGACCTTGGGCCATCCGAAGAGTTAACTGTTAGACCACGCCTGACCTTGGGCCATCCGAAGAGTTAACTGTTAGTCCATGCCTGAGCCTGGGTCATCTTCTACCTATCTGTACTTTTATTTTGACAGTGAGTTGTAAACATTATTCACTTCATTCTTCATTTATGCTTTTATGCACATTTTACCCCCATGGCTCAACTGTAAATCTGGGGGCTTATAAGGCTACAAATCTGGTTCTGATACCCAGTGTGGGCAGAGCACAGATAGCCCATTGTGTGTAGCTTTGTGTTTAACTACAAAGCAAAGTTGTCAGTATCTATGATTCTATAACCTGAATCTAAATGAACCTTATTTGTGACTAGAAGTCCGATAATATGAATAGTTTAAAACATACGATCACATATCTTTATATATCATTTTGTCAGAAACAGTAAATACGGTATAAAGTGATAACAACGTATTTTTCTCGCATTTGTTTCGGGGTTTGGGGGGGGAGATAAAATATGGTTATTGAAAGAAGATAGATTAACAGATTTGGGTTTAATGAGAAAGTTGTGATGTCTAATACACAGTTCTTTATTATCTACTTTTAACGTGGCCACGTGTCTGTTGCACTTCACGTGCTTATGTCAGCTACGGAAATGGACACAGACGAAACAGCTGGCTGGGAAATCAAACTAAAAGGCAGTATCTCAGTTTAGGAGACATGAATGAGGCCATCAAGAGACAGTCAAGACTCTGGAAACAGATGAGGCAGCAAGGTAGGGATGACATCTTTTAAAAATAGAAATAGTGGTCTCCCTACCCCCCTACCTTTAATGATACGGATAGTCCCCGAATGACGCGAGGAGAAACAACTTGAAAAATCATTCGTTCAGCTAAGTGACGTAAAATATTTCTTTATTTAGTTTGCAATTGCTGACACTAGATGGAGCTTGTGTGAATAAAAGTTCAATATATATTTGTATATAAGTCGATTTTTGGTTGAAATGTGTAGTGTAAAAGAATTATGTGGGAAATTAAGCTCATTATACCACAATCAAAGACAAAAAAACAACAATAAAATTGAGTGGAGTTGTAGGCTTAGTTATTCACGTAGATTAACGTGATATACGTGGTTTCCCGTTGTTGAAACCACATAATAACCTAACAATTTTAATTTTCTAGAACTTAAGTGCTTCCTCATTAAACCAATAGCTTATACGAAGCTTATTTATAATATCCAATATTTATAGTTTGTTAATTTGTGTTACACGGTTCGCCCCTTCATACTGTTCCTAACAGTCATGCTGACTTTTAGCCAGGATGTATGTTCATTGTCATCGTTTCTCATATAGATTGTTTAGTTGATGAAACCGAATGAAAAAATAATAAACATTAAAATTTGTGTTTATGTAAACGTTCATTTTATAGGTTATTTAAAAAGGCTTACTCCATTAAATTTCAAATTAATTAAAAGGGACAGCGAGGAAAGACCGGCACAAGGCTGAGGAAAGCAAGTCCGGAAGTTTGAATGTTTTATTTGTATCATGAACAATTGTACACTACCCTCAGGGCTATGAGCACGTGCTCAATCTCATTCTTTCATACATTTTTATCGTACATCCGGTTCCAGCTTGTCGTCACCAGAAACTGAAACAGACAAGCAGTTTTATGAAAGTGTAAAGTATGTTAAACAGGTGTACGCCGAAAAAATACACAGAAAAAAAATTAACTTTTTTTATTTTACCAGAGCCATGATTTGTTTTTATTATACATCATGTAGATTCTCTTTCATCACTAACGTAGTGATTCACTCCCGATGTTGTCTTGTCCTTGGTATCAGCAGACAGACAGAATAGAATACAAACGTTTCTTCTGAACAAGACTGACTTCTTAAAATTCACCCTGCTTATCAAGTTTCTTTGGCTTTTCATAAAAAGGACAACAAAGCAACATATTTTTTATTTTAAGACATTTGTGTTAAAGATAATTCGTTCTTCCCATTCCTTGTCCCCCAGTGGTTCAACGGTAAGTCTACACGCTTAAATTCTAGTTTCGATACCTCCTGGCCCAACAACAATAACCTCTCTCCTTAGTGTATATTACGTCACCTTAGGAGTGTTTCAGCTATTTTGAAAGGAAATGAGAGATCTACCTAATAATCTTTATGATGAACTATTAATGAACAAATATTTGTTTTAGTATGACCCATGGTGTGACACATGGAAGGTGTAGCAAAGTGACGCACGACTGAAGATGTGACACATGGAAGGTGTAGTAGAGTGACGCACGACTGAAGATGTGACACATGGAAGGTGTAGTAAAGTGACGCACGACTGAAGATGTGACACATGGAAGGTGTAGTAGAGTGACGCACGACTCAAGATGTAGCACATGAAAGGTGTAGTAGTGAAGTACGACTCAAGATGTGACACATGGACACATCCCTGGTATTATCCTAGTAGCCCTCATTTGAATCCTTTCCAACCATCAATATTCTTTATTAGATCTTAACCTGTCCCTGTAAGATAATTATTACATCCCTGGTATTATCCTAGTAACCCTCATTTGAATCCTTTCCAACCATCAATATTCTTTATCAGATCTTAACCTGTTCATGTAAGATAATTATTACATCCCTGGTATCATCCTAGTAGCCCTCATTTGAATCCTTTCCAACCATCAATATTCTTTATTAGAGCTTAACCTGTTCATGTAAGATAATTGTTACACCCCATATACTTCCTGTTGAAACATTGTTGAGCTTATATGTTTTTCCTTACTCTGGAACGTTCTGGATATACTTCCTGTTGAAACATTGTTGACCTTATGTTCTTCCTTACTCTGGGACGTTCTAGATATACTTCCTGTTAAAACATTGTTGGCCTGGAGTTCTTCCTTACTCTGGAACACGTATTTGTAGAAGTAATTATTGTACAAATAAAATAACATTATTGATAAAATCACAAAGTATGTTTACAATCAATGGTGGACTCAAGCCTATATACTGACAAAACACGAACCTACCTACCCCTACTTTAGAACAACTTTTTCTGTTATATAAATAATATAAATCTCAAAGTAATCTATAGAAATAAATAAATAAATCTAATAAACTCGAGTATAAAGATAAAGTGTGGTATTAAGGTGAAAATGAAAAGAAAAGGCTTAGACTAACTCTAAACCATGTGATCACAAAATCTGAAGATATCCGACAATCGAAATTCTTTCTTTATCAACAAGACCCACTTTCTGAAAACACTGATATGAAAGGTTTCTTTAATTCTGTTCACTTTAAATCATTTATTTCTGAAATCAGATAATATATCTGACTCTCTGACTGCAGTTCAATTACTCATTACCTACACATTGTCCCGTCACGTTGTGACCATCTTATATACTAGACTACCCCCAATCTAGTAATCTCCCGACAAGTGGCGTGATACTAGTCACGTGACCTCGCTGACGCAACACTATCTTACTTCGTTAGGCCTCAGAGTTTCAGTTCTAATACAGAAACGACCAGAGACAAAACGATAGAACAGATAATTTACATGTCTGGGCATCGACTTGGAAAACGTAGAAATGAGAGGTGTACGTAAATGTAGGCAGCTACTCCAGGAACCTGCTCGACCCAACTCTTGAAAGGTCCTTTTGTAAGGCTTGTAAAATGAATATTTTTCTGTGTTCAGGGGCTCGTCTGATGACATCCAGTCCCAGTTTGTGTGGGCCCTTATCTAAGATACACAATATGAACAACATGCTCCATTGTTTCACTATCACATAGTTCGCTCAATAAAGTTATCGACGTAATTTTAATCTTTTCTTCTTCTTTGTAACTATTTACAGATTTGTAATTTCCATTGTGTTTGTTTGTTTGTAATTAAGCACAAAGCTACACAATGGGCTATCTGTGCTCTGCACACCACAGGTATCGAAACCCGAATTCTAGCGTTGTAAGTCCGCAAACATACCGCGTGTAGACCTACTTGTCCATGGTAATAATAAACACCCGTGTAGAACTACTTGTCCATGGTAATAATAAACACGCGTGTAGACCTACTTGTCCATGGTAATAATAAATACGCGTGTAGAACTACTTTTCCATGGTAATAATAAACACGCGTGTAGACCTACTTGTCCACGGTAATAATAAACACCCGTGTAGAACTACTTGTCCACGGTAATAATAAACACGTGTGTAGACCTACTTGTCCATGGTAATAATAAACACCCGTGTAGACCTACTTGTCCATGGTAATAATAAACACCCGTGTAGACCTACTTGTCCAT
>NW_013678878.1:0-1062 GCF_000517525.1 Limulus polyphemus | reverse complement strand
CCCTGTAAGATAATTATTATATCCCTGGTATTATCATAGTAGCCCTCATTTGAATCTTTTCCAACCATCAATATTCTTTCTTAGAGAGGGAGACCAAGATAGTATAGAGTATTGTGAATAATCCTGATAGTTTTACTACTACTGGTTCGATGACTTTAGTGATTTATCTATTAATATTCAAAGATACGTTTCTTTGGTCACGATAGATTAATCATGTTACCAAAAGAAATTAAAGTTTCCAATATTTCAGAAAAATTAAAATCGTAAAAACATTTTGCCTGATAAATACGTTCAGATTCATCATATTTCACTCGACAAGCCGCGTTGATGAGTTTAAAATGAAGAAGTGACCGCTAGGGTGCACTAAACTGTAAAAGAGCCAGGTCAGAGACATCTAGGATATAAATACATACGTTTCTGATTTGGAACTACTGACCAGATTGAAGGCAGCCAGTTAGTAGCCACAAGGGCTATGTCCGGCTATTTGAACTTAAAAAACGGGATTGATTGCCACTTTTATAACACCCCCATTTAACATGTATAGCAATATCGCGTTTCGGACCTCTGACCCTCGATTAGTAGCCCGACATGTAAACTATTGGGACACGTCCACCTCTTGCAATAGAGTTATTTATAGATCGATGTATATCGTAAATAAATGTTGTTAGGGTGGATAAAAACGTTCGTAATTACATTAGACATTCTGAAATCGGAGCATTTTAAACATTACATTCTTAATATAGTCCACTAGAGGTTTTTCAAGATAAGGAATGTAATGTTCAATGTCTGTGACAAATATAATTAGTTATAACAAAAGAAAAGGTGTTCACACCACAAAAATTCTATTTTGTTTGCAAGTTTCACCGCCAGGTAGAAATAGTAGCAGCATATTGAGAAGCAGAATAAACCGGCTGTCGTAAATTCTGTATTTTAAACTTAAACAAAAATATTTATTTTATAATGATTTAAAAAAGCAACATTCCCGTTGAACAGAATAACACACTTCCGTTTTATAACACGCTCTTCTACCAAGAACAAAGAATGCAGGAGATGAAAAGTAAC
>NW_013678877.1:5857-9153 GCF_000517525.1 Limulus polyphemus | reverse complement strand
CTACAGCAAGTCATTGTTTGTACTGCAGCACTACAACAAGTCACTGTTTGTACTGCAGCACTACAGCAAGTCATTGTTTGTACTGCAGCACTACAACAAGTCATTGTTTGTTCTGCAGCACTACAGCAAGTCACGGTTTGCACTGCAGCACTACAACAAGTTACTGTTTGTACTGCAGCACTACAGCAAGTCATTGTTTGTACTGCAGCACTACAGCAAGTCACGGTTTGTACTGCAGCACTACATCAAGTCATTGTTTGTTCTGCAGCACTACAGCAAGTCATTGTTTGTACTGCAGCACTACAGCAAGTCATTGTTTGTTCTGCAGCACTACAGCAAGTCACGGTTTGTACTGCAGCACTACAACAAGTCGTTATTTGTACTTCAACACTACAACAAGTCATTGTTGGTATTACAGTAAGTAGCTATCTATATTAGAACCCTAGAACGAGCAGTAACTTGTTCTATGCAGAACGTAGAAGAAGCCACAGTTTGATAAACTACTTTACTATTTAGCACTAAACTAAATATTTCTTTAAACAAGACACAAGAGCTAATACGTGCACTTCAAAATTAGTGCAAGTCATCGTACCCATTACACTAACACCGAGAAATATCTATAGGATTTGTATTTGACATCTTTATTGATTTATCTGATTTCCAGTGGTTCAGGTTACCGTAAGGCAGTCTATTTAGTACCTTAAACCTTTCTGGTGCTTATAGTCAGCAGTATAAAACAATATGATTTACAAGTTAGATTAAAACAATATGATTTACAAGTTAGATTACACGTTGTAACATGGGACATACGAGGTGTCCCTTATCACCCGTCACAAAAACATGACGATGCGTATCTAAATGATAAGACGTAGTGCTTTAGTTAGCATGAAAGAAGAACAGTGCCAGACGTGTTGGTTTTCAGTAACACAATCTAATAAGGCTTACGTACAGCAAGTGTACCATCGTTTTTTTTTGACATATGACTAACAGTGCCCTACCTTGGTATCGTTCCATTGAATGGTCAACTGGTATTCAGAGAGAATGTCTGGAGAACTGTTGATGTGCTTCAATGCCAGAGTCACTGCTGGGACGACTCCACGCCCAATTTCTCCTTCAGGAACCTCGTGACTTACCGGGAAGAATCCACCTATCTGGAGTTGAAGAGGACCGGATGCGTTCACTTGTAGCACGAGCCAGAGTCCAAGACTTATTAGCCAATGAGTTTGGCCCTCGGTTATTGAGGGCCTCGCACTCATACTGAAACTAAAACAACCCTAACCTGAGGTCGGGTTTACACGAAAAACAGTTCGATTCGAACAAAATGTGACAGTCGTAAAAACATGAGGATTTTTACTGCGAAAGTTCATGTAAAGTAAATGTCGCTAGTGCTTGAACCAATAGCTTATTGGGATTTTTTTACTGCGAACGTTCACAGACGAAAAAAACGACGAACGCACTAGCGTTCCACCTATTATATCAAGTTTCTTTGGCAACAATAAAGGGACCGAAATGTAACGTGACGTACGCTCTGGCATTGGCTCGTACACACTGAGGCCTGGGCATCAATAACCCTTGGATTCGTCTCGATAGAGGTCGCTAGAAGAAGAGCTCAAGTCAAATGAACTCGGTATAATAGATACACGAGTATAAAATCCAAAAATGGTAATAATGACATCGAGACCCTACAAAATATATTAGCTGAATACACAAAAAATGTTGTGTTAAATCATAACAGTAAAGGAAACTTGAATCGTAGTAATGATTTTGAATTTGTTACTCAAACTATAATAGTTATGAAATTTCTTGCTTTTTATGTTACAGGTGATATTAGACAAGATACACAGTGAAAAAATAAAATAACTTTTAATATAAGTCGCGAAGAACTTTCAAGAGAAAAATGATATATTGTCAGAGAAAGAAAAATATTACGTCATCATATAAGAGCGGAAGATTGCGTCATCAGAGAAAAGACAAATGTTACGTCATCATATAAGAGCGGAAGATTGCGTCATCAGAGAAAAAACAAATGTTACGTCATCAAATAAGAGAGGAAGATTGCGTCAACAGAGAAAAGACAAATGCTACGTCATCATATAAAAGAGGAAGATTGCGTCAACAGAGACAAGACAAATGCTACGTCATCATATAAAAGAGAAAGATTGCGTCATCAGAGAAAAGAAAAAAAAAGGTATACCCAGATCATTTGTTCATGAAACACTGAACATTAGTAAACCAACTTGCTAACACAATAGAGATAAAATTGAAATCATGATTTTTCCTGTAATAATAACGACAATTCATGTAAATACGTATTGTAAACTTAGAAGGCTGAAACTTATTACCTAGTTTACTGTGACAGACGATGTTCTGTCACGTGACTTATGTATAATCAGTTTTATAATTGATATGTGTATTATCTTAGGGCATTAGGTTTCCTCTGCATATGATGGTTTATATTACTGAGTATTACCTAGATAGACAGATGTTAAACGTCTTCTGTTTCAACATATATATATAGGGCACTGTTACTAAAAAGTTCGTGAGTCTCCCTTCGTTAGATTAGAAGTTCCAAAACATTTTATTAGCATGATTGAAACTTTTATAGTAAATACTTATTGGTTTACTCTTGCCCCCTCAGTTAACATTCCATGACCCAGCGTGTCGGTGATAAGGACTATGACCCCCTAAGTTAATGACCCAGTGTGTTGATGATAAGGGCTATCACCCCCCCTAAGTTAATGACACAGTGTGTTGATGATAAGGGCTATGACCCCCTAAGTTCATGACCCAGTGTTTCGGTGATAAGGGCTATGACCCCCTAAGTTCATGACCCAGTGTGTCGGTGATCTATGACCCCCTAGGTTCATGACCCAGTGTGCTGGTGACATTCACATAGACTGGTAAATATTTGTTCCTTCTTTGAAGCTAACATACAAACCTTACAAGTCGGATCTACTGAACCTTTCAAGTTCTATCAGGAATACTTCGGATCTACTAAACCTTACAAGTTCTATCTGGAATACTTCGGATCTAGTAAACCTTACAAGTTCTATCTGGAATACTTCGGATCTAGTAAACCTTACAAGTCTTATCAGAAATACTTCGGATCTAGTAAACCTTACAAGTTCTATCAGGAATACTTCGGATCTAGTAAACCTTACAAGTCGTATCAGGAATGCTTCGGATCTACTAAACCTTACAAGTTCTATCAGAAATACTTCGGATCTACTAAACCTTACAAGTTCTATCAGGAATGCTTTGGATCTGCTAAACCTTTCAAGTTCTATCAGAAATAA
>NW_013678877.1:0-5055 GCF_000517525.1 Limulus polyphemus | reverse complement strand
TCCAAATGACGGACAAGTGTTGTAAAAATCTGTTTCCAAATGACGGACAAGTGTTGCAAAAATCTGTTTCCAAATGACGGACAAGTGTTGTAAAAATCTGTTTCCAAATGACGGACAAGTGTTGCAAAAATCTGTTTCCAAATGACGGACAAGTGTTGTAAAAATCTGTTTCCAAATGACGGACAAGTGTTGCAAAAATATGTTTCCAAATGACGGACAAGTGTTGTAAAAATCTGTTTCCAAATGACGGACAAATATTGCAAAAATCTGTTTCCAAGTGACGGACAAGTGTTGTAAAAATATGTTTCCAAGTGACGGACAAGTGTTGTAAAAATATGTTTCCAAATGACGGACAAATATTGCAAAAATCTGTTTCCAAATGACGGACAAGTGTTGTAAAAATCTATAAAAAAATCTGTGTTGTTGTGTGACAGAGAAGTGTTGTAAAAATAATTTTTCTGTTTGACAGGAAAATATTGTGAACATGTAAGTCACCATGTGACGGACAAATACACTACCCAACCTAAAGTCATGGGTCATGAATAAAACATATCTTTATTCCAATGAATTAATAGATATTGGCCTTAATGACTACTTCAATGCATTGTGGAAGATTGTCTACTAGTTTCTGGTAGCAAGCTGGTGGTATTGTGTTCTATTCCTCCTTTAAAGCATTAGTAAGTTTCATTACTGAAGAGGGCTATCTTGGTTTTGCCCTAATTCTGCATTTCAGTTCATCTGAAAGATGTTCTATCGGGTTGAGGTCGGGGCTCTGTGCTGGCTACTGCAATGTTCTGATGTTATTCTCTTCAAACCACGCGTTCAAAACCCTTGCTTTGGGACATGCAGCATTATCATGTTGGAAAGTGTAAAGGCCAGTACCATAAAACTGCCATAGTGTAGGACACACATAATTCTTCAGAACATCAATGTAGGACTCAGCATTCATGGATTCAGGCACTGCATTCAGTGGACCTAGTCCATGCCACGAGAATCACCCCCAGACCATGATACCGCCACCTCCAAACTTCACTGTTAAGACAACAGACTCAAGTAATAAGCGTTCTCAAGGTATCCTCCATATCTAACTACGTCCTTCAGACTGGAAGAGCGTGTATCGTGACTCGTCGCTCCACAGGACCGACTTCCATTGATCCACGGTCCAGGTTTGGTGTACCTTTCACCATGCCAATTGATGGTGTGTATTTGTTTTTGTTATCAACGGCTTGTGGGCTGCAGCTCTTCCGTGAAAATTCATGGCATGCAGCTGTCGATGTGTCGTGGATACATTTATAGGATTGGCTGTGGCTGCTCTCATCTCCAAACACAGATTCTCTAGGGTCTGATGGCGAGATGAGGTAACCAGCCTTCTCAAGATGCCTCGGCTCCTGTCAGTCAATATTTTACGCCTACCTGGTTGTTTCTTGGGCTCATTGTCACCTGTGGACTTCCATTTCTTCACCACGTTGCCAATTGTCGACCTGGAAATATTTAATTGTTGCACAATAGCACGTACAGACATTTTCCCCAATGGCATCCAACTATCCTTCTGCACTGAAACTCTGTTAGCTGTTTTCGTGTACCCATTGATCGGCATACAAGTTTGAAATGACTTTCGAGTGAACCGCTGATCACCTTTATAGGTCAAACTATTTTCATATATTTTTGTCACACCCATTTTCCTGCAATCAGATGTGTGTTCCGTGACCTTTGGTAGGATAGTGTATTGCAGAAATAGACGTTTCTGTTTGACGAGAAAATATTGTAAAATAGAAGTTACCATGTGACAGACAAATACTGTAAAAATAGACGTTTCTGTTTGACGAGAAAATATTGTAAAAATAGAAGTTATCATGTGACGGATAAATATTGTAAAAATAGAAGTTAACATGTGACGGACAAAAATTGTACAAATAGACGTTTCTGCTTGACGAACAAATATTGTAAAATAGAAGTTACCAGGTGACGGACAAATATTGTAAAAATAGAAGTTACCAATGTGAGGGATAAATACTGTAAAAATAGAAGTTACCATGTGACGGATAAATACTGTAAAAATAGACGTTTCTGCTTGACGGATAAATACTGTAAAAATAGAAGTTAACATGTGACGGATAAATACTGTAAAAATAGAAGTTATCATGTGACGGACAAATATTGTTAAAATAGAAGCTAGCATATAAGTTTTGTCCTTTATGTTGTTGTTGTTGTTGCCCATCTTTCATAGGATCCCAACTTTGTCCACGAGTTTGTCGTGTGTGGTTTATTTCATTTGGGGAAAGACTGCGAGTTAGGACTCGTTGATTCTCGAGTTATTCATACAAATGTTTTGGTTTCGGTTTTTTCAACTCTCAATAACTGTGGCTGTTAAATTTGACGTGTTCTATGCAGAGAATAATTTATTTGTTTGTAGTTAAGCGTAAAACTATATAATGGGCTATCTGTGTTATACCCACCACGGGTATCAAAACCCAATTTTGTAGTGTTATAAGTCCATAGACTTACCGATGAGACACTGGGGCGAGGGGAGAGGCACACAAAGAAGGGTAAAATCAGTAACATGTATTTATCGGCTGTCTCTAAACAGATCATGGTTTGGGGAGTATTGTAATTATTTAGAGATATTATTTAATGTAACTGACTGGCATGCCAAGAATGGTAATGTCTGCTATAGATGTTTTTGTGGAACTGCGTTTTTGTGAGCTAAACTATAGCACAGAAAATTAGAAAACTAATTGGTATTTTTAAACTGAACTGCACCTCACGAAACGGCCTGGTCAGAAACGTCAAGGTTCAGGCTTAACCATCCTTAACTTAGAACAGCTGAATACTAGGAGAGTAAGCAGTCAGTGGCACCCGCCGCCTATATGCCTACTTATAACTGGATAGCAGGATTGACTGTCACAGTTGTAGCACCATCACAACAGAAAATATCGAATATTTTCAGCAGCATGTTAAGGCTCTAACCTTGGACCTTCCGATCCACAGTTTGACACAGAGAAAAATAGGTCACGCCTGGCCTGATAGTAATGTAAACTATAACGTTGCACATTTGCTATCAATTATTAGAAGTATCAAAATTATTTAAAAGCGTTAATACAGAAAACTGGGGAAATTTTCGGCTAGGTGGTCTATATTGCACCATTTCTATGTTTAATGGGTTCTGTTTGGCTCTGCTCGAGAATTCTAAACAGACGAACAAACACTGGATAGTGTTATCGCGACGGCTGAACAAAGTTGGAATAAAAACATGTTTCTGAAAACTTTTTTTTTACGTTCCAAACTTTACAGCCTCAAGCTCGCGGAGCTCGTGATTCTCACACGACTAAGCGGAATGTGTGGGGAAGAGGAACGCCTATTGGTTGGCGGAAATATATGACGTTCTGCCAGGAACATGGTGCGTTCCCCGGAGCGTCCAAGTTGTGGGATAGGCCTAGTAATACGTGCACTGACCGTAAACATCACAGCGAACAAGAGAATTCGATCGAAGCGGGAAACGTTCACACCTGGTGGTGAAGAGAACCGAGATGAGAACAAACCATTTTCAGTTTGCGTTCTTTAAAGAAGGACGAAGAGACATGGCGCCTATACTAACTGAACATACTTAAAACAACGCCTCTTCGTCAGTCCATCTGAAACGTTTATTATCTGTTTATGTTTTCTCCTTTGTTTTTATTAACACAGCATATCTCCCAGTGGGTCAGCGGTAAGTAGATGTACTAACGACACTAAAAACAGGGGTTCGATTCCTCGTGATGAACAGAGCAAAGGTATCCTATTGTGTGGTTTTGTGCTGACACAAACAAACGATCCGCTCGGCATGGTCGTACTCGAATCAAATTCTCAGAGTTTTGTTTCATAAGCTATGAGATTTACGTTTCAAGTACCAATAATCACGATGACAGCTTTGTCGCAGTGTAGACTTTACCTGCGTTAAAAAAATAATTAAAATTTAGTTCTCAATATTCGTTTCTTCAGCATTATCGACTCAAGAATTCGTATAACATTTATTCGTGACAAACTATATATTTCCGTTTTTTTTTTTTTTACTCGAATAATAAATACTTAATCCTGTGGAGGAAATAAAGGAGATTAAAACGCAGAAGTTATACAGAAATATTGAATCGATTAAAGATTTGTGTTTGTTAATACAGTTACTTTTTGTTTTACTATTCAGGGCATGCTTACAACTGATACAATTAGCAGATTCTGTTCGTGACTTACGTAAGTCAATAAATGGCAAATATTCGGCTCTAAGTTTCGAGTGGACAATAGAATTTCTTGAATATTGATGATTCGTGATAGTTACATGAGTAGTGTTGGTTCGTACGTTTCGTATATTGATCATCTAGGGTTAGTTCGTATATTGATCATGTAGTGTTGGTTCGTACATTGATCAAGTAGCGTTGGTTCGTACGTTTCGTATATTGATTATGTAGTGTTGATTCGTACGTTTCGTATATTGGTCAAGTAGTGTTGGTTCGTACGTTTCATATATTGATTATGTAGGGTTGGTTCGTACGTTTCGTATATTGGTCAAGTAGTGTTGGTTCGTACGTTTCGTACATTGATCAAGTAGCGTTGGTTCGTACGTTTCATATATTGATTATGTAGGGTTGGTTCGTACGTTTCGTATATTGGTCAAGTAGTGTTGGTTCGTACGTTTCGTATATTGATCAAGTAATGTTGGTTCGTACGTTTCGTATATTGGTCAAGTAGTGTCGGTTCGTACGTTTCGTATATTGGTCAAGTAGTGTTGGTTCGTACGTTTCGTATATTGATCATCTAGTGTTGGTTCGTACGTTTCGTATATTGATCATGTGGTGTTGGTTCGTACGTTTCGTATATTGGTCAAGTAGTGTCGGTTCGTACGTTTTGTATATTGGTCAAGTAGTGTTGGTTCGTACGTTTCGTATATTGGTCAAGTAGTGTCGGTTCGTACGTTTCGTATATTGATCAAGTAATGTTGGTTCGTACGTTTCGTATATTGGTCAAGTAGTGTCGGTTCGTACGTTTCGTATATTGATCAAGTAATGTTGGTTCGTATATTGGTCC
>NW_013678876.1:5843-9374 GCF_000517525.1 Limulus polyphemus | reverse complement strand
GAACAGTATCAAAACATACTTCACAGTGACGAACAATATCAAAACATACATCACAGTGACGAACAGTATCAAAACATACTTCACAGTGACGAACAATATCAAAACATACATCACAGTGACGAACAATATCAAAACATACTTCACAGTGACGAACAATATCAAAACATACATCACAGTGACGAACAATATCAAAACATACATCACAGTGACGAACAATGTCAAAACATACTTCACAGTGACGAACAATATCAAAACGTACTTCACAGTGGTAGATGTAAATTAGATCTGTAATTTTCTCAGTCTAACTTTTAAATAATGCCTAAACTTCTTTTACAACATTTCCAAATTGACATGATGAAATAGGTTTTGTAAGAATAGTGACAAGGAAAACAAAAAGTCTGAGCCAGGTTCTGGCATTGGCTTCTTTAAAACCCAAATCTTGATAACTGTTCTCATGATTGTTAAAAGTTTTTGTTCATCGTTAAGACATTGTAACAATCCTGAAACCGTATTTCATGCACTAATATAAGAAAGACCTGACAGGTAACGTATATTAAATAAGAGATAGTCACAATTTATAATAAAGACGTTCCGCGTTTTGTGCTGTCCTTGTAACTATTTCCTTCATAATCAGTCGTGCTCGGTTTGAGATACATGGTTACGTGCTCTTTCCCGGTACCTCAATTTCCATTGTAACGATATTTTGAAAAGGACACCGACGCAATCTTGACAAACTTTCCGTACACCCTTCCTCTGTTTCTGTGCGTCGACCTCTGAGATCACGTTTCATCCATGAACATGCTATTGTGCTAGGACTCAGTGTGAAAAGTAGCTCATAGTTTGATATTAAGGTTTATTGTGCTGATCTTGACACTTAGACCATGTTTAAGCCAGACCATAGACACAAAAGTCCATTGGACTAAGTCAATTTTTGGTCATATATATATAGTTTTTTAATGAAGACGATTGTTCATTTTAAGGTTCGACTTTTCGTCAATTTCAAATGTTTGTTTTATGTTTTAGTAACGGCATCAGGAGATATTCTCAGTTTCATTAAAATGATTTTTTGGATCATAGGAGTCCCTTTCGTAACCACGATCTTCAATTTGCGCATGAAGGAGTTTCTCAGGATGTTTTATTAACAACATCAGGAGATATGCTCAGTTTAAATAAAATAGCTTTTTTGGATCATAGGAGTCTCTTTCGTAACCACAATCTTCAATTTGCGTATGAAGGATCTTCCCAGGATTGCCATGGGAAGTGGTTTCATAACTTCTTGCTTACCTGTAACATTATGTTATGTGATTGTTGTGTCATTTGACTTTACATCATTTACATATTTCCTTGTAATGGGCTACGTCGCATTCTATTGGCCGTAAGTCAGGTATGGCGGTACTGTACGTCCAACGATCGTGAGCCAAACATGTAGGTGCAACAATGGCGCCATGACTGGCATCTGCAGCTAATGGACTAGTATATGAATACCGTGTTTACGGCTTTACAACATTAAAATCCAGAGTTCGATTCTCCGCGGTGGACACAGCAGATAGCCCAATGTGGCTTTGCTCATTAACAAACAAACAAAGCACAATTAGCTCTCTGTCACACAGACTATCGCTTTACCCTCAACTGTTACGGTGTAAAATCGGTCCATGTCAGAGTAAGCTAAACTGCATGTAGTAAGTACGTTCACTAATCTAGTATATTTTATTAAAACAATCCACTTATCTTTTAACGTGATGTTTCGTCCTCCTCAGCAGCGATTTTATGCACAACATTCGCTAATTAAGCTATGTCTGGGAAGGTGTGGGTGGTCAGTTCGAAGGAAGTTTTTTGAAAATAAGTTCAAGTGTTTCTTGCCCTTTTTTTTTTTGAAGTATAGACAAACGTTTTTAGCAGCACTTTACAAATTAAGAACAACAACACACTGGAACGAAGCCAGAAGGAACACTACAGAATACTTAGGCCCTTTTTTTTTTTTGAAGTATAGACAAACGTTTTTAGCAGCACTTTACAAATTAAGAACAACAACACTGGAACGAAGCCAGAAGGAACACTACAGAATACTTAGGCCCTTTTTTTTTTTTTGAAGTATAGACAAACGTTTTTAGCAGCACTTTACAAATTAAGAACAACAACACACTGGAACGAAGCCAGAAGGAACACTACAGAATACTTAGGCCCTTTTTTTTTTGAAGTATAGACAAACGTTTTTAGCAGCACTTTACAAATTAAGAACAACAACACACTGGAACGAAGCCAGAAGGAACACTACAGAATACTTAGGCTTAAGGATTGTACTTATAAAACATATGTTGCCGAAGATGTTGGACTACTCACTCAAGAACACTGACAACAAGAAATAAACCAACTTATTATCAGAACTGTTGGGGTAAAATAAGAACTTTGTTGCGGTTAAACACCACTAAAATACCTTTAGCAGTACATTTTAAACCGACCCAACAAGAATTTTCAGTAAGGATAATATATTCTTATAATTTCACATTTACACTTTGTTTACTGAATCCCCATAGGAACCCTGTCAGAAACGAAGAAAACTATTATAGCAGTTTTATTTCCATCATTTTGTTTACTGAATCCCCATAAGAAGACAGTTAGAAACGAAGAAAACTATAATAGCAGTTTTAATTCCATCACTCTGTTTACTGAATCCCCATAAGAACCCAGTTAGAAACGAAGAAAACTATTAGAATAGTTTTATTTCCATCACTTTGTTTACTGAATCCCCATAAGACAGTTAGAAACGAAGAAAACTATTAGAATAGTTTTATTTCCATCACTTTTTTTACTGAATCCCCATAAGAACCCAGTTAGAAACGAAGAAAACTATTATATCAGTTTTATTTCCATCACTTTGTTTACTGAATCCCCATAAGAACCCAGTTAGAAACGAAGAAAACTATTATATCAGTTTTAATTCCATCACTTTGTTTACTGAATCCCCATAAAAACCCAGTTAGAAACGAAGAAAACTATTAGAATAGTTTTATTTCCATCACTTTGTTTACTGAATCCCCATAAGAACCCAGTTAGAAACGAAGAAAACTATTATATCAGTTTTATTTCAATGTTTTGTCGTTATTTAGATTCTGAAATGGCTTCAAGTTTCAACAATGTGGATGCTTATGGTAATTAAAATTTTGGTATTTATTTGAGTCACATGCTCGACACTAGAGGGTAATCGTAGCAGATAAAAGGATTCTTCGTATTTCCCTAATATTTTAGCTAGAAGTAGAATAGCTTTTAACCAGGTTATTATTGAATGGTCAAGCGGATAATACGCCTAGTATCTGAGGGTAATATATGTGCATTACATTTTATTTATTCAGCACCAGGAAACGCTCGCAGGAACATACCAATTAATTAGGACAATATCACATATCTCATTTACTAAAATTGTACATTGTTATACAGTGATATAAGTGTTAAAAACAACATGTTAAAATAATGTTACGTTTCTTAATATACACCTGGAAAAAAGTTAAGCACCCCCAAATATTTTTCAGGATT
>NW_013678876.1:0-4822 GCF_000517525.1 Limulus polyphemus | reverse complement strand
ATCCCTTTCCTTCACAACACTATTAAGGTTATTCCCATCCAAATTATACTTATAATTGAAATTATGATAACCCACATGCACTATCCTGCATTTATTATAATTAAAACTCATCTGCCATTTATTTACCCAACTCACTAAATGATCTAAATTAGCAGCATCCTCTTCACAGCTAGCAACACCCAAGACCTTGATATCATCTGCAAATTTAAGTAATTTATTGACCATTCCTTCATCTACGTCATTGATGTAAATCAAGAAGAGAAAGGTCCTAAGACTGAACCATGAGGTACCCCACTTGTGACATTAATCCAGTTTGACTGAATTCCATTTGTAACAACCCCCTGCTTTCTTCTATCCAGACGCTCTCCTATCCAATTAGCTAACTTATCTCCCACACCTATAGAGATAATTGTTTTTACAAGTCTTTTAAGTAGCACCATTTCAAATGATTTCTGAAAATCCAGATACACCAAATCTACACGCTTACCCTCACCTACATAAACAGTAACCTTTTGAAAGAATGTTAAAAGATTTGTAAGGCAATAAAATTCTAAACTTTGTTAAATGACTGTGCAAAGCATCTTTTAGAATACTTTTCAAAACTTTTACTCACAACTGATGTAAGACTAATGGGTCTATAATTACTGTGACAGTTTTTATCACCACACTTCAAAAAAGGAGTTTCATCAGCTAACTTCTAATCATCTGGTACCTGCCCATTATTCAAGGACTGACAAAAAATAGGAGTAAGTGGCTCACATATCCAATCTTTAACCTCCTTCAAAACCCTTGGGGAAATATTATCTGGCCCAGGAACTTTATCGTACTTTAAACTTTCCAATTTTTCCTTAACCAGCTCAGAATTAATGCAGTCATCTTGGTCTATCTTCTTTCCATCTATCAACTGTTCAAGATATATATATAACATTTACCATTCGTTTCTCCATAGTGTCCACTAGATGGCGATATAGTGAATATTAATCGAAATTCTATGCAGGTTCACTGAGTCGTATGTACTTTGCTTGAAGTGATTTTGTGGGGTCTAAACATAACTGATTTAATTACATAGCTTGATTTAAGCCATTAGTTTTGATAGTAGACGGAAACATGTCATGTCTCAGAAAAAAAACAATACCGCTTCTACCATTCTCTCCACACCAGTAATACAGGAACACGTGTTCTTGAAAGTATTCCAAAAAATAAAAAAAGCAGCTGGCTGAGATATCATGCGATTTTGTCTTGCCCGCTGGGAATGACTAATTAAACTGGAATACATTCCAGGCTCCTGGAAGTAACGGATGTAGATTTAAATCATGATGATAAATGTTACTATAGCAACGTTGATTTTCTGTCTTTCAGCATCGATATGGTTTTTATAAAGCTGGTTCTATAGGTAATTTATCTATAGACTCTTGCTGAGGATTCGCTTATGATAGGAAACGTCACAGATCTATCCAAGAACAGCTTCTGCTGTAAGACAAACCAAACTTTAACTAATGGTTTACAGCTGACATATTTCATGGTTTGAATGGTGTTTTTACAACATCAATGTACGGTTCATTTCGGTAGACAACGATTTCTACAAAAACGTAGCTTCTTTGTTTGCATCATTCCATGAAATGGATTTCCTCAGTGGTGTACTTATCCAATCCCCCATTTCTTCCTTACAGTCAACGAAACTATTCCAAGCATGAACAAGGGGTTGTTTGATCTGATTTAAAGAGATGCACATTTAACTTTTGATTTGTTGCTGAGTTTGATTACCACTGAAAATGACAATATTTCCACTGATCGAAGCACGTGGACGATGAACGCTAAACGTCATGGCTCGGGTGCTCGTTTACTGGTAACGACAAGCGTAAAATGGGGAGTGTGTTGCAGATGGCTGGATAGTGTCATCGCTCTGTACAATGTAGATCTGAAGTTCTATTAAAAGTGATATCTAGAGGAATTCCATTTGATATTTCTCCATATCAGACAAATCCCATCCAGTCATGCAAGAAGCCATGTTGTCTCTGGTTACACAAGTTACTGTGTAGGAATTTCATTAAAAATCTACTCTTACTTCAAAGGGAACCTACATATTCACAGGCTTTATTTGATGCTAAATCATCGGGGCATTTCCCCCCGGTTATTATGTGCTTCTGTTTACGTTATTTTAAAGTATTTCTTGTAAACCCTGTCACGTGGCCTTAGTAAATTTGGAATTTCTACTCTTCAGAAGCAATCTTTGTGTACTGTAGAACACTGTGTTGTTCAGAAGCAATCTTTGTGTACTGTAGAACACTGTGTTGTTCAGAAGCAGTCTTTGTGTACTGTAGAACACTGTGTTGTTCAGAAGCAATCTTTGTGTGTTGTAGAACACTGTGTTGTTTAGAAGCACTCTTGGTGTACTGTAGAACATTGTGTTGTTTAGAAGCAATCTTTGTGTACTGTAGAACACTGTGTTGTTCAGAAGCAATCTTTATGTACTGTAGAACATTGTGTTGTTCAGAAGCAATCTTTGTGTACTGTAGAACACTGTGTTGTTTAGAAGCAATCTTTGTGTACTGTAGGACACTGTGTTGTTTAGAAGCAATCTTTGTGTACTGTAGAACATCGTGTTGTTTAGAAGCAATCTTTGTGTACTGTAGAACACTATGTTGTTTAGAAGCAATCTTTGTGTACTGTAGAACACTTGTGTTGTTTAGAAGCAATCTTTGTGTACTGTAGAACATTGTGTTGTTTAGAAGCAATCTTTGTGTACTGTAGAACATTGTGTTGTTTAGAAGCAATCTTTGTGTACTGTAGAACATTATGTTGTTTAGAAGCAATCTTTGTGTACTGTAGAACATTGTATTGTTTAGATAGTGTAAATCTCAACTGTCAAGAATCAATTTAAAAATTGCCCCACAACCTTCGCAGGAGATTGTTTAGTAGCAGTACATAGATTTTGGTGCAGCATACCTAGTCGTTTTTGCCGTAACTTTCGATGCTTGAACGGCTTCGAAGAGAAACTTGGCTAGTAGCGATGAAAAAAACTGATAAAATATCTCCTCTTTCAAGAAGCAAAGTAAAGATAGTCCTATGACCTTTGCCCAGGTATGAATAAAATATTCTTAGCCATTTTTTTTCTGTAGGTTTATGAAACAAGAATAATATGAATATTAATAATAATATGAAGAACATACAAACGGAAAATCATTTTTTGTTGTTGCTGTTATCAATATTTTAGTAGCCTTAACCATCGATATAGAAGATCTTGAGTGTGTTTTGAAGAATAAGTTTGCTTTTTAAAATAGATTTTACCCGTATGTTCTAATAGAATTTTTATGAAAAACCTGGGCGAACCCTGTTATGAACCACTATCGTGCTTCATGATTATTGTTTGTATATTTGTGTATTGAAATTTTGTAAATTTCTTCAAATTGTTTTCAATGCAACAGTAAAGCTAGCTGTGAAAATTTGTATACTTGTTTTTTACCTGTTGGTCTTTTTCTTACACGTGTTCCCGGTGGGTCAGCAGTATTTCTGCAGGCTTACAACGCTAAAAAAACCAGTTTTCGATACTCTTGGTTGGCACAGTACAGATAGCCCATTGTGTAGCTGTTTACTTAACTACAAAAAAAAACAAAACAAAAACAAATAAGTTCTTAATTGTATACTAAGATTAGGCCTAATATTCATCATTTTTATACCTTTATGCCTGAATACAGCTATACTACCGTAGACAATGTTAACTAATGCTTTTTTTTCCCTTATCCAGAGAGACACACAAGTGTATTTCGGATATATGACCTTATTGGATTTGTGCAGGAATGTATGTTCACTGAAGTACAATTAATTATTACTTCTACAATCGCCCTTTGCCGTTCACGATATAGAGTCTGCCTGCTTTGAAAAGGCCTTATTAATATAAGAAATTGATTGATTGTAACTCAGCTACATTGCGTTGATTACTAATACGTCCGCGTTGCCTCCCATCTCTTTCTTCATCACCACCACCAATAGAGACCCTGCTGATAACATTTGATTAATGGCCTCTAACAAATTATACTTGTTAAGGTAATTATTAGGTATCTGGTCTTATTTCTTAGTAGTAAGGGAATGGGAATCTTATTTCTTTGTTGTCCATTCCTTTTTACGAACGTGGGAATGGGATTAAAATTCTGAAATTATCTAATGATTTCATGGGCATTTTTAAAGTTAGAAATCACCAAATTCTTTCATTGTTCTTCTTACTTGCATGTTCAAATCTCTGGAGTGAACAAAGCAAACTTAACAAGCAGTAACTAATAATATATAAAATGCGAATATTAATAAAGCATGGCTTTTACGCGAGGAAGAATACGTTGACATTTGTATAACGAAAGAACTGAGTGACGGTAATATTTTTTTTTAATGAAAGATATAAGGCCACATTCTACTATAAGAGGTGAATAACTTAAAATTCGATATTATAAAACAAAGAATTTCTTTTATTTAACAATGACACAATTCTACAATCCAGTATTACATACAAAATCATCCCAGTGCTCTAGGCACAATCCAATGCTAGAGACCTGAGGCGGTTTCATTTCTTGTTTTAAATCCTTCCGTCAGAGATGTAGGTAGTCAACCGAGTATCACGTACATGACATTTCATTCTAATTCCATTAACACTAAGCCCTAACTCAACGTCAGAGATGTAGGTAGTCAACCGAGTATCACGTACATGATATTTCGTTCTAATTCCATTAGCACAAAGCTCTAACTCAACGTCAGAGATGTAGGTAGTCAACCGAGTATCACGTACATGATATTTCGTTCTAATTCCATTAGCACAAAGCTCTAACTCAACGTC
>NW_013678875.1:5466-9354 GCF_000517525.1 Limulus polyphemus | reverse complement strand
ATTATATTATCAAATAGGACACTTCACCATGATGTGATTACATTATCAAATAGGACACTTCACCATGATGTGATTACATTATCAAATAGGACACTTCACCATGATGTGATTACATTATCCAATAGGACACTTCACCATGGTGTGATTGCATTATCAAATAGGACACTTCACCATGATGTGATTATATTATCAAATAGGACACTTCAACATGATGTGAGTACATTATCCAATAGAACACTTCACCATGATGTGATTACATTATCCAATAGGACACTTCACCATGATGTAATCAAAAGGCAAATTGATCGATTTTCAATTTCAGATTTGTTTTTACAATTATCAATTATTTGCACCTGAAATAATAATTTCTAGCCTGGGCCTGGCATGGCCTGGTGGTTAGGGCACTTGACTCGGTTAGGGGTCGCGGATTCGAATTCTCGTCACCAAAAATGCTTGCCCTTTCAGCCATGGGAGCGTTATAATGGTACAGTTAATCCCACTATTCGTTGGTAAAGGAGTAGCCGAATAGTAAGTCTATCACTGCTAAATTAGGGACAGCTAGCGCAGATTGCCCTCGTGTAGCTTTTCGAAAAATTCAAAACAAACTAAACCAAACCTAGTTGATTTTGCGACCGACTCTCACATTCTTACAAAAGTGTGTATCTCTCTCCTCCAGCATGAACGACACAACGACATTTCTCTCCTCCAGCATGAACGACACAACGACATTTCTCTCACAGCATGAACGACACAACGACATTTCTCTCCTCCAGCATGAACGACACAACGACATTTCTCCTCCAGCATGAACGACACAACGACATTTCTCTCCTCCAGCATGAACGACACAACGACATTTCTCTCACAGCATGAACGACACAACGACATTTCTCTCACAGCATGAACGACACAACGACATTTCTCTCACAGCATGAACGACACAACGACAGTCTTTTCACAAGGCAGAACTAGAGTGTTTTATAAGCTGTAATTACAAACAAAAATATGTTTTCTGTTTATCAGTAATTGGTTGTGTTTTAATTCTTGCGACAGGTCATTTTTTTTACATTAGTGTGTATTTAAAGATACAACGATCTGGTTCTTTGTATATACATATATATTTATATATATATAACCATAGTATATGTTTAATCTAATCATTACACACTTTTCCTGAATTTATAAGCCCGGTACATACGACGATGCAACAAATCATACTTTTGTTCTATTCATCAGGCACGTGCACTACCAAGAACCCACCTCAGGTTTGTATTGACAGTCTGGCACACACGAATCATGCCATGGGAAAGCACGAGCACCGCAGTTCACACACGCGCCACGCACACGCGCAATAGCTGCAAGTGCATTATTTGAACCGAAACAGCGGAAAAGGGATTAAACAAGTCTTCCATTTCAAACTAATATTTCAAAAATAATATTCGAAATATCGTTGTCATGCTTAAATAAGGATTTGTTTGAGGTAAAATAATATTTTTTTTCAGTCAGTATTTATCATCAGGCAGTTACTCGTAGCACCACTCTTAAAAATAATTGTTTGTCTGTAATTACGCACAAAGCTACACAATGGGCTATCTGTGCTCTGCCCACCACGAGTATCGAAACCCGAATTCTAGCGTTGTAAGTCCGCAGACTTACCGCTGTGCCAGTGGGGGAGGGGGGGAGTATCGAAAGTTTTTTTTGTAAGTAACTTGTATTTAAGTTATAAAAAAACAGTAACAGTAATGACAAGGTAGCTTGACACAGTAAATAAAACTGGTAAAATAAATTAAAATAAGTACGATTAATACGTTTATACGCCAGTAAACCATTTGGTTAATACCGTGCTATATATACATATACGCGTTTCATGGTAACAAATGCTAGAATGTAATTCTCTGTGAAAGTTATCCGATTGACACTGAGATAGGTTTTGTATTGTCATAATTTAAAACGTTAATTTTATATAGCTGTACGTCATCCGGAACACAATGTATTCTGTTTTCTATTGTCAGGAATTCGTTTCTCTGTTTATTAAATTTCGTGCAAAGCTACACGAGAGCTATCTGTGCTAACCGTCTCGAATTTTGAAGTGAAGGAAGTTAATCGACACCACCCACTGTCGCCATCTCTTGGATTACTCTATCAACGAATAGCAGGATTGGCTGCCACATTATAACGCCTCCACTGCCGAAAGGGCGAGCATGTTCGGTAACTGGATTCGAACCAGCGACTCGCAGATTGAGAATCGAGCGCCCTAAGCACCAGCCCCCCCCCCCCGACAGGATTTAAAAACGATTTTTTTTTTTTCTTGGAAATATCTCATCATATGGTTAACACTGTACTGCGTTTTCTGTTGCCAAAGTGGGTTAATTAAATTCTATAGAGTTATAACAAAATATATCACAATTAATTTGTTATTAATTAAAGTTTGGGGGGAAGCTCTTATAAATTTATTTCTCTTTTTTTTTTTCATTTCACAATACCAACCAACAGGTATGTTAGGTTGCAATCGATATTTCGATCGATACGAGTTTTTTTATAGCTGTTTTACTCTGACAGTAAACTAATAAGCATCCACAAACTTGATAGTTTAAAACTAGAGCTACAGTTTTTAGTTAGTTCTATAAAAGTTGGTAATAAAATATTACTTATGGTTACATTTGTGTCGAGTACATGTATTACCATCAATCATTTTGCCCCCCCCCAGTGGCACAGCGATATGTCTGCGGACTTACAACGCTAGAAACCGTTATGCTTTGTGCATAATTAAAAACAAACAAACCATCATTCTGTACGGTTACATATATCTTTTTTTTTTGGTTGGCTCAAGCGCAAACTCAAATAAGCTATCTGCATTGTGCCCACCTGAGGTATCGAACCCAGAATTTCAGCGTTATAAACCCTTAGGCTTGCCACTGAGTCGTCAAGAAGCATTTAAGAACAGCATATATAAGCTATTTAGAACACCACTAGAGAAATACCATTTTATTTATTTTAAGGAAGAAATAAATATTGTCCTAAAGAAAGAAGAACTCTTCTGTGAGACTGTCTTCTTCACACCTAAGCTAAATTTTTCTTCGCATTTGTTATTTTCATGTTTCAAATTTGAATGAAAATTATACGATCAACTGTACAAAAACGACAACAGACAGTAGTCATAAACCATTCATGCAAAATAGTGACCTACGAGATTATAAAAAAATACGGGACTATTGTTATGAGCAATGGAAAGTATTTTAAATCTCTCGGGTTTGTGAACACGCGCCGCATTCTTTTCTTTGAACATAAGCCCCACGTGAGAAAAACGGTCAAATGCTTCCGTTATCAGTGTATAGTCGAAAGACCGGAGAGGGATGAGATATGTTTTTGTCCCTCCCCTCTCCTTCCTCTCGTTATATGGCACGTGATAGTTTAATTATCACAAAATAAAACAATATGTATATATATCAGGATTGTTTTTTATAGTCGGGTGTGGTTAGTGGGAGCATGCCCAGTCTTATGTATATATATCAGGATTGTTTTTTATAGTCGGGTGTGGTTATTGGGAGCATGCTCAATCTTATGTATATATATCAGGATTGTTTTTTTTAGGTCGGGTGTGGTTATTGGGAGCAGCCCAGTCTTATGTATATATATATCAGGATTGTTTTTTATAGTCGGGTGTGGTTAGTGGGAGCATGCTCAGTCTTATGTATATATATATCAGGATTGTTTTTTATAGTCGGGTGTGGTTAGTGGGAGCATGCCCAGTCTTATGTATATATATCAGGATTGTTTTTTATAGTCGGGTGTGGTTAGTGGGAGCATGCCCAGTCTTATGTATATATATATATCAGGATTGTTTTTTATAGTCGGGTGTGGTTAGGGGGGGGATGCCCAGTCTTATGT
>NW_013678875.1:3570-5100 GCF_000517525.1 Limulus polyphemus | reverse complement strand
AGTCTGTGAATCCGTGTGTTCTGATTCACGTCCAGTTGCCTCAAAACACGCCTCGCACATTGGAGACATGAGCGACAGTCAAATTCCACTAGTTGACCAGACAAGAGTAGCCCAAGAATTGGCTGGCGGTGGGTCCTGTTGATTAGCTGCCTTTTCTCTAGTCCAGTATTTCCCAGCCCCCCCCCCAGTGGTACAGCGGTATGTCTGCGGTCTTACAACGCTAGAATCCGGGTTTCGATACCCGTGGTGGGCAGAGCACAGATGGCTCATTGTATAGCTTTGTGCTTAACTTCAAACAAGCAAACAAGTATTTCCCAACCTTTTTCGCCGCAGCAAACAATGGACGCTCCTGCCCCCTTCTAATACATTTTTAATACAAGTACCGACAGTGGCGCCAAAAGAGATATGCTCAACGAATGGACGAGAAGCACTGGGATGAGCGTTGCTTGCCACAAACACACCCACACAATGATTTTCGCTCAAATGTATTGAAATAAAAAAACAAACTTTTCTTATGGTTTCATTTTAACAAATACAACTTTGAAACCCTCAAAACTGTTTCGTCCGTCCCCTCAAAACTAACTGCTCCATGAATTTAAAAAACGCCCACTAGGGGCGCTACCGCCCAGGTTGTGAAATACTGCTCTAGTTCATCAGTTCAAAATTAAGAACAGATAGCTCTCTTGTAACTTTGAGCGAAACTCAACAAACACACAACTATAAATATGTAATTACGTGTGTATGTTGTGTCACCACTGAAGTTCACGTACGTGTTTGACGAGGCAGCACTGAAGGTCACGTCAGTGTTTGAAGCGTTTCACGTGAAAAAAAATCCTTAGTTTGAGAACTTATAAATGAAAGTCAAAAATATAATGTATAACAATATGTCAACCACACTATATCTAACATACCCAGTGCCGACGAGGTCTTTCGCCAAATGCCAAGGTAATTGAAAATTCGATTTCTTTAACATTGAAATTCAGACACTCGTATCAATTGTATGAACTTTTTCCGATCAAAGTATTATAAACGAATAAAAAGAACAAACAACAAGTATGATTATTTTTTACAGTAATTGACACTAAAACTAGAACAAACACAAATATGATTAGTTATTACAGTAAATGACACTCAAACTAGAACAAACACAAATATGATTAATTATTACAGTAAATGACACTCAAACTAGAACAAACACAAATATAATTAATTATTACAGTAAGTGGCATTCAAGCTAAAACAAACACAAATATGATTAATGTTTACAGTAAATGGCACTCAAACTAGAACAACCACAAATATGACTAATTATTACAGTAAATGGCACTCAAACTAAAACAAACACAAATATGATTAATTATTACAGTAAGTGACACTCAAAGTAGAACAAACACAAATATGATTAATTATTACAGTAAATGACACTCAAAGTAGAACAAACACAAATATGATTAATTATTACAGTAAATGACACTCAAAGTAGAACAAACACAAATATGATTAATTATTACAGTAAATGACACTCAAAGT
>NW_013678875.1:0-2935 GCF_000517525.1 Limulus polyphemus | reverse complement strand
AACAAACACAAATATGATTAATTATTACAGTAAATGACACTCAAGCTAGAACAAACACAAATATGATTAATTATTACAGTAAGTGGCACTCAAACTAAAACAAACACAAATATGATTAATTATTACAGTAAATGACACTCAAGCTAGAACAAACACAAATATGATTAATTATTACAGTAAGTGGCACTCAAACTAAAACAAACACAGCGGTGGGACCTAGGCAAGTGCCCCTTTTGTCCATTGGATAAAACGGTTCCGACTGGTTCTTGGCTGCAAACAGCACTGCATTAATATGTCTATAAAAATATTGTAAATGATAAGGAGATGCCTAATTTTTCTTTAGCCTCCAGTTAATTAATAGTGGATCTCCAGTTTATTTTACAATTCATATCTGTAACTTGTGTAAGAAGCTCCTTGGAGTTCTTACTTATTTTTATTACTCGTCTGTCTAGTAGTTCTTGAGTATCCGGTATAAAACAGTGGTATCAATTTACGACCGCCAGGCCATCTGTTGCTAAAGTTCATTTTCAATGCTG
Source organism: Limulus polyphemus (assembly GCF_000517525.1). Lineage (NCBI taxonomy): Eukaryota > Metazoa > Arthropoda > Merostomata > Xiphosura > Limulidae > Limulus > Limulus polyphemus. The sequence goes on along the minus strand of NW_013678875.1, from coordinate 2,399 downwards.
AATCTAAAAATAATTTTGTTCAATTATTTTGTCATTAACTCAGTTCACGGTTTACATGGCACGTGACAGTGTGTGTTATACCGAACCCAGCACGTGATGGATTCGACCACTCCTTGATGGGTAGAGACCGCAAGCTCTTGAGAACGCTACATTTCCAGGGCAGCTTGTCCGAGATCATTATTCATCGTTTCTTCTACAATGATGGATGGGTTTCAAATGCTGTGCAGAACACGCGCAGACAAGATGCATTGCAAGGATTCTAGCATACTTCCTGTTCTGTTCGGTACGAACTTGACACGTGTTCTATTTAACAGAGCAGGACTTCGTCTATATTTCCTAAAAAAAAAACAGTAGGCCATTGAAGGATATATGTAGCGCCATTGTGTAAAATAGCAAGGTTGACTTATTCATTAAATACTAGTATCACATCGCCATGAATCGTTAGGTTAAATAAAAAGTCTAAATTATATATTTTGAAACTTGTTCGTTTTGAATTTCGCGCAAAGCTACAAGAGGGCTATTTCGCTAGCCGTTCCTAATTTAGCAGTGTAAGACTAGAGGGAAGGCAACTAGTCATCACCACCCACCGCCATCTCTTGGGCTATTCTTTTACCAACGAATAGTGGGATTGACCGCCACATTATGACGCCCCCATGCCTGAAAGGGCGAGCATGTTTGGTGTGGTGGGGATTCGAACCCACAGATTGTGAGTCGAGCGCCCTAACCACCTGGCCATGCCAGGCCCTATTTTGAAGTAATAAAATAACTGAACGTCTAGTACTTGCAATAAATGATAAAGTTTATGGCAAAACTTTGATCGAATGCTAAACATTATACTTTTACTTACATAAACAAAATGTTGTTGTAAGCTATATTTTCAATGTTTTGGTTTAGGTTTTAGATAGAGAGCGTGCGACGTTAAGATCAAGTTTACAAAAGTAGTCCTAGAATGCCTATAAATTTCACTATTACGATGACGCTAAGAATGTGGTAACTTAGACTAATATTTAAACGTGGGTACATAAATAGGCATAATTAGTGAAGTATTCAGTATGTGACTGCCGAGTAAATGTTAATTGAGAGAGCATCCCTTTCCAAAGAATGTTACAAAATGCAAGACCTCACCACATAGACAACATTTTAAAGGCAACCTTGTTCACAACGAGAACAACTAAATTGAAACTTTTTTAAATGGAGAAATTGTAACCTTAACTTTAAAGAAAAGTTTCAATGTTAAAAATAATTCTTAATTCCACTTGAGAATATAGGCTATTCAACAGAAAGTACAGAGCAAAGTTACAAGGTAAGTTGATGCGACGTAGGGGTTTAAACTTGGATGTTCTTATAAAATCACTGTTCACAAAGTTATGAGTTATAAAATAAAATCTCTGAAGATGCCGTTGTAAATCGGCGTGAAAGTAGATGTGCGAAGTGCCATGATCCGAAGTACGAACTAAATTATTTTGTGAAAAAAAAAAGACGACATTAGAAAATTATCAAAGTGAAAGTGCTTATTTAATAACAGTCAACTTTAAAGTTTGTTGTTAAGCGCAAAGCTACAGTCTGCGGACTTACCGTTGAGTCACTGGGATCACAAACTGAAGTGATTTTGAATAAAAGCGCTGATTTTTGCTTCGTTTGGGGCAGGGGCGGATTTAACGCTCAGCTAAAGCTGACCGGGCCCCTCTTTAGGCCGGCCCCTATTTGTTTTCGTTTGATGTATAATATTGGTAAGAATAGAGCCCGCTGCCCCCCCCCTTTTTTTTTAGCTGACTAGGCATTTAGGTTTAAATCCGGCTATGTCTCCGGGCACCAGTTAACCTGGGACGGCCATGTTATAGACAAGTCACTTAAATATGCCCGCCAGTGTCACAGCGGTATATATGCGAACTTACAACGCCAGAAACTGAGTTTCGATACGCGTGGTGGGCAGAGCACAGATAGCCCATTGTGTAGCTTTGTGCTTAACTTCAAAAACAAACACTTGAATATCCATAAGTTCCATAACATGAGCTTTTTACATGTTTTCCTACTTTAGAATAGCCTACACGTGGCATTGCAGAACATTGACTACAGGTACATTATTTTTATATATTTGAATACAAACTCTTTTGAATGGACACGAGCAACTGTTCTTTGTTGCATATCTAGCCTACGTGATATGCAAATAAGAATTTTCTTTCAAGGTTTGTAGTGCATACTGGAGAGGTTAACACATTATGATAAAAGTTTAGATAAGCGACCTTTACACTCCAGATGTATATATATATATATACTAGCTTAGTTACCCGGTGCTGCACGGTGAAAATTTTGATTTGAAATGTATAGATCAGTATTTTTTTCAGCAAGTAGACAAAAGCTGTAATGCGAGAAATAAAAAAGCATTTAATCAAACAAAG
>NW_013678874.1:6766-8416 GCF_000517525.1 Limulus polyphemus | reverse complement strand
ATGTTGTTGTAATTATAACTGTATCTTATAAAACAAGTCAATACACGATATCTTTATGACCTTAGATGCAATGTACTATGACATGCTGTTGTAAATATAACTTTATTTTATATAACTAGTGAATACAAGGGGTCTTTATGACCTGATGATGTATTGTAAAGATACCGTGTTATCACTTAGTATATAAAATACTGTTATAATTACAGCATTATGTCATTGTACAATACATCATAAGGTTAAAGACACCGTGTATTCACTTGTTATAATTACAACAGCATGTCATTGTACAATACATCATCAGGTCATGAAGACCCCTTGTATACACTTGTTCTATAAAGTAGTTATAATTACAACAACATGTCATTGTACAATACTTCATAAGGTCATAAAGACCCCGTGTATTCACTGGTTCTATAAAATAGTTATAATTACAACAGAATGTCATAGTACAATACATCATAAGGTCATAAAAAGACCGTTTTTTCACTTGTTATATAAAATACAGTTATAAGTACAACAACATTTCATTGTACATTACATTATAAGGTCATAAAGACCCCGTGTTATCACTTGTTTATGTAAAATACTGTTATATTACAACAGCATGTTATTGTACAATACATCATAAAGTCATTAAGACCAGGTGTATTCACTTGTTCTATAAAATACTGTTATATTTACTACAGCATGTCATTGTACAATACATCATCAGGTCATGAAGACCCCTTGTATACATTTGTTCTATAAAGTAGTTATAATTACAACAACATGTCATTGTACAATACTTCATAAGGTCATAAAGACCCCGTGTCCTCACTTGTTCTATAAAATAGTTATAATTACAACAAAATATCATTGTAAAATTCTTCATAACGTCATAAAGACCCTGCGTATTCACCCTTTATATAAAATACAGTTATAATTACAACAGCATGTCATAGTAAATTACATAATGAGGTCATAAAGACCCCGAGTATTCATTTGTTATATAAAATACTGTTATACCTACAGCAGCATGTCATTATACAATACTTCATAAGTTCATAAAGACCACGTGTATTCACCTTTTTATATCAAATACTCTTATATTACAATAGCATGTCATTGTACAATACATCATAAAGCCTTTTTATAAAATACTGTTATATTAGAACAGCATGTCATTGTACAATCATCATGAAGTCATAAAGACCCCGTGTATTCACTTCTTATATAAAATACTATTATAAATACAACATCATGTCAGTGTACAATACATCATAAGGTCATAAAGACCCCGTGTATTCACTTGTTATATAAAACTCTGTTATAATTACAACAGCATGTCATAGTAAGTTTCATAATAAGGTCATAAAAACCCCGAGTATTCACTTGTTATATAAAATACTGTTATACCTACAGCAGCATGTCATTGTACAATACTTCATAAGTTCATAAATACCACGTGTATTCACCTTTTTATATCAAATACTGTTATATTACAATAGCATGTCATTGTACAATACATCATAAAGTCATAAAGATCCCGTGTATTCACCTTTTTATAAAATACTGTTATATTAGAACAGCATGTCATTGTACAATCATCATGAAGTCATAAAGACCCCGTGTATTCACTTGTTATATAAAATACAGTTACAATTACAACAG
>NW_013678874.1:0-6704 GCF_000517525.1 Limulus polyphemus | reverse complement strand
TCACTTGTTATATAAAATACAGTTACAATTACAACAGCATGTCATAGTAAGTTACATAATAAGGTCATAAAAACCCCGAGTATTCACTTGTTATATAAAATACTGTTATACCTACAGCAGCATGTCATTGTACAATACTTCATAAGTTCATAAATACCACGTGTATTCACCTTTTTATATCAAATACTGTTATATTACAATAGCATGTCATTGTACAATACATCATAAGGTCATAAAGACCCCGTGTATTCAATTTTTATATAAGGTACTGTTATATTTACAACAGCATGCCAAACTTCAATACATTATAAGGTCATAAAGACCCCGTGTATTCACTTGTTATATAAAATACTGTTATACCTACAGCAGCATGTCATTGTACAATACTTCATAAGTTCATAAATACCACGTGTATTCACCTTTTTATATCAAATACTGTTATATTACAATAGCATGCCAAACTTCAATACATCATAAGGTCATAAAGACCCCGTGTATTCAATTTTTATATAAGGTACTGTTATATTTACAACAGCATGCCAAACTTCAATACATCATAAGGTCATAAAGACCCCGTGTATTCACTTGTTATATAAAACTCTGTTATACCTACAGCAGCAGTCATTGTACAGTACATCATGGGGTCTAAAATCCCCGTGTATTCACTTGTTCTATAAAATACTGTTATAATCACAACATCATATCATTGTAGAATACTTCACAAGGTCATAAAGACCACGTGTATTCACTTGTTATATAAAATACAGTTATAATTACAACAGCATTTCATAGTAAATTGCATCGTAAGGTCATAAAGACCCCTTGTATTCACTTGTCCTTTAAAATACAGTTATAATTACAACAGCATGTCATTGTACAATGCATCACAAGGTCATAAAGACACCGAGTTATCTATTTTTAAATAAAATACAGTTGTAATTACAACAGTATATCATTGTACAATACATCATAAGGTCATAAAGACCACGTGAATTCACTTGTTATATAAAATACAGTTATAATCACAACATCATATCATTGTACAATACATCATTAGGTCATAAAGACACCGTGTATTCACTTGTTATATAAAATACTGTTATAATTACAACAGCATGTCATAATACAATACATTATAAGGTCATAAAGACCACGTGTATTCACTTGTTCTATAAAATACTGTTATATTTACTACAGCATGTCATTGTACAATACATTATAAGGTCATAAAGACTCCGTGTATTCACTTGTTATATAAAATACAGTTATAATTACAACAGCATGTCATAATACAATACATTATAAGGTCATAAAGACCCCGTGTATTCACTTGTTATATAAAATACAGTTATAATTACAACAGCATGTCATAATACAATACATTATAAGGTCATAAAGACCACGTGTATTCACTTGTTCTATAAAATACTGTTATATTTACTACAGCATGTCATTGTAGAATATATCATAAGGTCATAATGACCCCGTGTAATCACTTGTTCTCTAAAATACAATTAAAATTACAAAACCATTCCAAACTTCAATACATCCATGCTGTTCTAATTATAACTGTATATTATAGAAAATGTGAATACACGGGATATTTAGGACCTTATGATGTATTGTACAATGACATAATGTTGTAATATAACAGTATTTTATGCAAAATGTGAATACACGGGGTATTTACGACCTTATTAGAATACTCGGTGTCTTTATGACCCTATGAAGCATTGTACAGTGAACGGGGTCTTTATGACCTTATAATGTATTGTATTATGACATGCTGTTGTAATTATAACTGTATTTTATATAACAAGTGAATACACGGGGTCTTTATGACCTTATAATGTATTGTACAATGACATGATGTTGTAATTATAAATGTATTTTATATAACAATTGAATACACGGGATCTTTATGACCTTATTATGTATTGAAGTTTGGCATGCTGTTGTAATCAGAAGTGTATCTTATATAACAAGTGAATACACGGGGTCTATATGACCTTATAATGTATTGTACAATGACATGATGTTGTAATTATAATAGTATTTTATAAAACGAGTGAATACACGGGGTCTTTATGACCTTATAATGTATTGTACAATGACATGATGTTGTAATTATAATAGTATTTTATAAAACGAGTGAATACACGGGGTCTTTATGACCTTATGATGTATTCTACAATGACATGCTGTTCTAATTATAAATGTATTTTATATAACAATTGAATACACGGGATCTTTATGACCTTATTATGTATTGAAGTTTGGCATGCTGTTGTAATCAGAAGTGTATCTTATATAACAAGTGAATACACGGGGTCTATATGACCTTATAATGTATTGTACAATGACATGATGTTGTAATTATAATAGTATTTTATAAAAGGAGTAAATACACGGGGTCTTTATGACCTTATGATGTATTCTACAATGATATGTTTTTGTAATTATAACTGTATTTTATATAACAAATGAAAACACGGTCTCTTTATGACCTTATGATGTATTGTACAATGATATGAGGGTGTAATTATTTCAGTATTTAATATAACAAGTGAATACACGGGGTCTTTATGACCTTATGATGTATTCTACAATGATATACTGTTGTAATTACAAATGTATTTTGTTTAAAAAGTATTCACTTTTTCTATGACATACAGTAATAATTACAACAGCATGTCATTGTAGAATACATCATAAGGTCATAAAGACCCCGTGTATTCACTTCTTATATAAAATACTATTATAATTACGGGTCTTTATGACCTTATGATGTATTGTACAATGACTGCTGCTGTAGGTATAAATGAGTTTTATATAACAAGTGAATACACGGGGTCTTTATGACCTTATGATGTATTGTACACTGACATGATGTTTTAATACACGGGGTCTTTATGACCTTATGATGTATTGTACTATGACATGCTGTTTTAATTATAACTGTATTTTTATAACAATTGAAAACACGGGGTCTTTATGGCCTTATGATGTATTGCACAAAGACATGATGTTGTAATATAACAGTATTTTATGCAAAAAATGAATATACGTGGTCTTTAAGACATTATGATGTATTGTACAATGACATGCTGTTGTAATTATAACTGTATTTTATATAACAAGGGAATACACGGTGTCTTTATGACCTTATGATGTATTGTACAATGATATGATGCTATAATTATAACAGTATTTTATATAACAAGGGAATACACGGTGTCTTTATGACCTTATGATGTATTGTACAATGATATGATGTTGTGATTATAACTGTATTTTATATAACAAGTGAATTCACGGGGTCTTTATGACCTTATGATGTATTGTACAATGATATACTGTTATAATTACAACTGCATTTTATTTAAAAATAGATAACTCGGTGTCTTTATGACCTTATGATGCATTGTACAATGACATGCTGTTGTAATTATAACTGTATTTTAAAGGACAGGTGAATACAAGGTGTCTTTATGACCTTACGATGCAATTTACTATGACATGCTGTTGTAATTATAACTGTATTTTATATAACAAGTGAATACACGTGGTCTTTATGACCTTGTGAAGTATTCTACAATGATATGATGTTGTGATTATAACAGTATTTTAGATAACAAGTGAATACAATAATATAACAGTACTTTATATAAAAAGACAACAGCATATCATTGTACAATACATCATAAGGTCATAAAAACCCCGTGTAATCATTTTTTATATATAATACTGTTATATTAGAACAGCTTGTCATTGTACAGAACATAATAAGGCCATAAAGACCCCGTGTATTCATTTGTTCTATAAAATACTGTTACATTTACTACAGCATTGTATTGAACAATACATCATCAGGTCATAAAGACCCCGTGTATTCACTTGTTATATAAAATACAGCCATAATTACAACATCATGTCATTGTACAATACATTATAAGGTCATAAGGACTCCGTGTATTCAATTGATATATAACATACAGTTATAATTACAACAGCATGTCATAGTAAGTTACATCATAAGGTCATAAAGGCCCCTAGTATTCACTTGTTTTATAAGATACAGTTATAATTACAACAGCATGTCATTGTACAATACATCATAAGGTCATAAAGACCCCGTGTATTCACTTGTTCTATAAAATATTGTTATATTTAGAACAGCATGTCAATGTACAATACATCATAAGGTCAAAAAGAACCCGTGTACTCATTTCTTATATAAAAGGGGTCTTTATGACCTTATGAAGTATTGTGCAATGACTGATGCTGTAGGTATAATAGTATTTTATATAACAAGTGAATACTCGGGGTCTTTATGATCTTATGATGTATCTTACTATGACATGCTGTTGTAATTATAACTGTATGTTATATATCAAGTGAATACACGTGGTCTTTATGACCTTATGAAGTATTCTACAATGATATGATGTTGTAATTATGGCTGTATTTTATATAACAAGTGAATACACGGGGTCTTTATGACCTGATGATGTATTGTTCAATGCAATGCTGTAGTAAATGTAACAGTATTTTATATAACAAGTGAATACAGGGGGTCTTTATGACCTTACGATGTAAATGTACAATGACATGCTGTTTTAATAAAACAGTAGGTGTATTCACTTGTTATATAAAATACAGTTATAATTACATAAGCATGTGATAGTAAATTACATCATCAGGTCATATAGACCCCTTGTATTCACTTGTCCTCTAAAATACTGTTATATTACAACTGCAGTTCTTTGTACAATACATCACAAGGTCAAAAAGACACCGTGTATTCACTAGTCCTCTAAAATACAGTTATAATTACAACAGCATGTCATTGTACAATACATCAAAATGACATAAAAACCCCGTGTATTCACTTATTATATAAAATACAATTATAATTACAACAGCATGTCATAGTACATTACATCATAAGGTCATAAATACCCCATGTATTCACTTGTTATATAAAAACACTTATAATTATAACATCATGCCAAACTTCAATACATCATAAGGTCATAAAGACCCCTTGTATTAACTTTTTATATAAAATACTGTTATATTACAACAGCATGTTATTGTACAATATGTCATAAGGTGAAAAAAATCCCGTGTATTCACTTGTCCTCTAAAATATAGTTATAATTACAACAGCATGTCATTGTACAATGAATCATGAGGTCATAAAGATACCGTGTATTCTCTTGTTATAGAAAATACAGTTGTAATTACAACAGCATATCATTGTACAATACATCATAAGGTCATAAAGACCCCGTGTATTCACTTGTTATATAAAATACAGATATAAGTATAACAGGTTGTCATAGTAAATTACATCATAAGGTCATAAAGACTCCGTCTATTCACTTGTTATATATAATACTGTTATATTACAACAGCATGTCATTGTGAAATACATCATAAGGTCATAAAGACCCCGTGTATTCACTTGTTATATAAAATACTGTTTTAATTACAGCAGCATGTCATTGTGCAATACTTCATAAGGTCATAAAGACCCCTTGTATTCACTTGTTATATAAAATACTGTTTTAATTACAACAACATGTCATTGTACAATACTTAATAAGGTCATAAAGACCACGTGTTTTCACTTGTTATAATTACAACAGCATGTCATTGAAGAATACATCATAAGGTAATAAAGACCCCGTGTATTCACTTGTTATATAAAATACTGTTTTAATTACAGCAGCATGTCATTGTGCAATACTTCATAAGGTCATAAAGACCCCTTGTATTCACTTGTTATATAAAATACTGTTTTAATTACAACAACATGTCATTGTACAATACTTCAAAAGGTCATAAAGACCACGTGTTTTCACTTGTTATAATTACAACAGCATGTCATTGTAGAATACATCATAAGGTAATAAAGACCGCGTGTATTCACTTGTTAAATAAAATACTATCATAATTACAACAGCATGTCATTGTACAATGAATCATGAGGTCATAAAGATACCGTGTATTCTCTTTTTATAGAAAATACAGTTGTAATTACAACAGCATATCATTGTACAATACATCATAAGGTCATAAATACCCCGTGTATTTACTTGTTATATAAAATACTGTTACAAATACAACAGCATTTCAAACTTCAATACATCTTAAAGTCATAAAGACACCGTGTATTCACTTGTTATGTAAAACACAGTTATAATTACAACAGCATGTCAGAGTAATTTACATCATAAGGTCATAAAGACCCCGAGTATTCATCTGTTATATAAAATTCTGTTATACCTACAGCAAAATGTCATTGTACAATACTTCAAAAGGTCATAAAGACCCCATTTTATCACTTGTTTATATAAAATACTGTTATATTACAACAGCATGCTATTGAACAATACATCATAAGTTCATAAAGACCACGTGTATTCACTTTTTTTATAAAATATGGTTAAAATTAAAACAGCATGTCATAGTACAATGCATCATAAGGTGATAAAGACACCGTGTATTCACTTGTTATATAAAATACAATTATATTTTTGGCAGCATGTCATAGTAAATTACATCATAAGGTCATAAAGGCTCTGTGTATTTCTTGTTATATAAAATACTGTGATAATTACAACATCATTTCATTGTACAATACATCATTAGGACATAAAGACCCCGTGTATTCACTTTTTTATATAAAATACTGT
>NW_013678873.1:3434-9292 GCF_000517525.1 Limulus polyphemus | reverse complement strand
AAATTTTAGAATCAGAGTTATTACAAATAGTTATTATAAACAATGATTTACATACAAGTGTTTTACAAACTTACAAACAATATAGTCTTCTTTCTGTTCTGAAACTTCCTTGATGTTTTATCGAAGGTTCACGATGAGCAGGTTAATTTCAAGTTGATGTAGGTACAATTCACTTCATAGGGAGCTAGCTAGCTCTTTAGTACTCGCTGATCACATGCCGATTACAGGTCGAGTTTGTTTTACCGCTGAAGTTATATAATATCTTCGTAAAAAACTAATGTCCGACGTGAATCCACTGAATTTAAATGATTTCTAATGTTCGAAGTTTATAAATGTTCCTTATCAATATATCTGAAGTTCCCGATTAATAAGCGTTAGAACAATCACATTTATAGCTTACGAAGTTTATAGCACACCAATTACAGCAACCCAATAATAGATACCTGTTTTTAGGCACGTTGCGTTGGTTATATTTATAGGCGTGTGGAGAGTTTCTCGAAAATTCAGATTACGTAATAATACAAAGCTACACTAGCGTTTATGTACACACACACATACTGTTTATTCTTACACTCGAGAATCTTCTACAACTATAGAGAATAGGCGAGAGTTTTGAAATACATATTTAACATTCTATGTTAGGTGCATTTCTAAATTTAAATTTAATTCAAATAAGCATTGATATTAAAATAAATATAGAATAATAAATCCGTCACAAAATGAAACTATATTTTTTAGATATAATTGATCTCAACCAAGAACATTATGAACAAATACGTCATTAGCTAGCATGACAAAGGTAATGATGACCCACTGATAAATATATTTCAGATTTTAATGTTTATTTTGTTATTTATTTCTGTATGTGATGACTACTACAATTAGTAGAATAAGGTAGCAAAAGAAATATAATAATGAATATCAATCAAATTAAGTCTGTTGGCGAGAGAACAGCAAGTTTACAGATTTATAATGCTAAAATCAGGTGTCGAGTGGTGGACATAGATAGCCTGATGTGGCTTTGCTATAAAAGACACGTTAACCAAATTGAAACTGGGTGGATGTATAAAATAGGTTTTTCTGATCCATAATAAAAATAAATTATAAATTCAAAGAGATAATTTTTAATTTGTTTTAAAAGATTTTGGAACTTTAAAAACTAAAAAGTTATAAAAAAACTAAATCAAATTTTATAGATTTTTTAAAAGCCAGAACTAGATAATATTAGTAAGACTATAATATTATTCATGCAATATTGTTAAGTATTTACACTGTCAGTGAGATGTTAGTGACACCTTTCTTGTGAGGCCTAACATGGCCAGGTGGTTAGGGTGCTCGACTCGCAATCTGTGTGTCGCGGGTTCGAATCTCCATCCTACCAAACATGCTAGCTCTTTCAGCCATGGGGGCGTTATAATGTAACGGTCAATCCCACTATTCGTTGGTAAACGAGTAGCCCAAGAGTTGTCGGTGGGTGGTAATGACTAGCTCCCTTCCCTCTCTCTAGTCTTACATTGCTAAATTAGGTATGGCTAGCTCAGATAGCCATCGTGTAGCTTTTCGCGAATTTCAAAACAACCAACCTTTCAAGTGTGTTAAAGGTTGAGTTACTGAGAGCAATGATATAAAAATAGTTCGAAATGATATTCTACCGGAAATTAACAAATAAGCAGATACGCAACAATATTGACAAGACGTTATTGAATATCTTGTCAGGTTCATTTTCTAGTCAATTTAACTTTTAATGTATGAAAACTTGAAACTTCAGCAAATATAAATTTCTATGACTGAAATCGTTGTTATTGTGTTCTTTTAATATAATAATTGTTTTCATTCCTTTTTATTTTATAATTTTTTTTAAATTCCTATATTAATTTGAAGACTTCTGTGTTTAAATAAAAAAAAGAGTATTTATATGCCCCAAATTAACAAATGCATTTTTAATATTTAAAAGAAAATGAGAAAAAATTAAAAATTATTTATTATAAGAAAGAAAAAATATACTTAAAAGCTATGATGTTATCAAACTTATATTTCATGTGTTTTGAGGGGTTAGTATATATTCTGTTTCATTTGAGAATTGATACTTTTTAATAAGAACTTGCATATTTAATTAGAAAGATAAAGTTTCTGACAAATGTGTAATTTCACACAACAGCATGAAAAATGTCTAAACATTACAATGAACTCAGTACCAGTATCAATGGTTAACACATGTTGAGATTAACACAGTACCAGTATCAATGATTAACACATGTTAAAATACAACTAGTATTTCGTTTTGTTTACTTCTTTCAGACATCTTCAGATATCAAGCACCATGAGTTTAACTTTGTACCCTATCATACTATTCAGGTAAGAACTGCTGGAATATAACCCCTATATCAGATGCAGCTTGGTGTCTACCTTAACCCTAGGATGTATAGAAGGGGCTTAATATTCCATACTTTGGTGACACATAAAAAACATAAACTATATCAACTTCGTTCTGAGAAAGATGTATCTAAGGCACATAATTTCCATAGTCACTTTAAACTTAAATACTTTTATAAACACACGCTATAAATCACAGTGATTCACACACTTTACTCACGGTGCCTACTGTTTGCTTGACTGAATTATTTCTCTCTATATATCTATATATCTATGCAATTTTATCCTCGCTTTATTTGTCGGGCTTATATACTAAAAAAGAGGGCGACTGGAACAGACTAGAATTGCCAGAAAAATTCATGATCCTACGAGAATCTTATCACGTGTTACCAGCGTCTTGTGACTTCCGCTTTCGTAACAAAGGAAATCCTTATGGTTAGTGAAAAGAACTACTCAATTGAGAATAATTAAAACACAATTTAAGAAATTTAATTCTGTATGCATGGAAAAGAAAACCCCTTTACAACCAAGCATTTCATATTTGTTTTATAGGTTATTGAATAAAAGCATATTTATCATTGTATTAAGTTGTTGCGTATCAGCTCGTTTGTTAATTTCCGGTATAAATTCTTTCCGAGGAACTTGAGCGATACAAGTCCTTTTTCAAATAAAACTAGTTTATTCTTTCTCGATACAACTTTTTATTAAAGTATATTAAAAATGAGAACACATACTCAGTATCCTAACTATTTCAAGTCAGTAAAATATCAATAACTGGACTCACTACTTTACTTCAACATTAGGTTTACTGTATTGCAATGCTGTACTCATGCATATACTGCAAGTAACATAAAATGACAAATTTTATAAAAATATCATGGACACTCCAAGATGACCTTAAATGCTTAACCAACTGCACATAGTGTTCATTCATTGGACTAATGTCTGAAAAGATACATTTCATTGGACTGAAAAGATACATTGATTTAATTGTTATGGACAGTCACTGTGAATGTAGATTCAAGCTAGTTAAAATACATTCTGGATGAATGTGTGTGAAACTTCCTTCAGTATCCTATCAGTGAAATTGTTCGTGTAACGAGATCATATAAGGAAGAGTTTAGGCTTAATTATAAAACGTAATATCATTTGTTCAATTTTATTGTTGTTTTAATTGTTATTTTAATTGTTAGCACCAACTTCTCGAATTTGTTATCCGTCAATCCAGTTCTTTTTGGCTTCAAAATGTCTTTCCCCAGTGAGAAAATGCGCTCCACAACTGCACTCGATGGAATGAGAATATTGAACTAAAAGAAGAGTGATTTTGAAGGTGGTGAGTGGAACAAACTTGATTCTATATATATGGAAGTAATATATATGTCTAGGATTTTCTTAAGTTATTATCCAACATGAAGTATTAGCTAAATGGTTCACATGAATATCTTGTATTATCAACTGAAACGTATCAACCAAGAATTTAATAAAACATTTAACAGTACTTCTACATAAACTTTTTAGATAAAAATAAATTAATGAATATTCTAATGTTATATTAAATTAAACTGAATATATAAACTGTAATTATTAAATACAAAAATATTATAAACCAATACAAAGAACACTTGATAATTATATATAACCTAGTATTACGTCTCAGATAGATGGTGAGCAGCGAAAAACATCTATGTATCTCAACTTGGCAAATTAGGGTTTTAAAACAAACAATCAGGGACGCTCAGAAAGAGTTGTTCCTCTTCAACCCTACACATGAAATTAAGGTTTTAATTATATAATGGGTGGGAGATATTATAAGCTTCACGGAAGGCATGGTACATACCGATAGTTAAAATAATTACTGATTATTTTATATCATGTAAAGTGACAGGAATTTATGAATTATAATTAACTCATTTGGCTGAAGCACCACGTAGCTAGATGGTTGATGCAACATCCGAGAAAAGCCGTGTATTTGGTGAAACGAAAAAAGAGAAGAGAAAGAGAACTTATCTTGATTGAAGCTTGAGCTCGAGGTTTCGAAGACTGCAGTGGATGGACCTGGAAGAACAGGAGCACGTGGCATGCACGCTGGTTTACAGAAGTGGTGGCGACGTCAAACGTTGAAGGCTGTTGATAACAGTGGTGTGAGAAGAGAGATGCATAGTACAGTACGTCCATTTATGATAAATAAACTAATATGATGTTTTAAAACAAACCTTTGAGTTGCAGTCTAAGATTTTTGATGATGATTTAAATAGAAGAAAAAATTTAACTTGGGTTGAATTGCAATAACATAAATTAAACTTCGTGAGTTATATATTAACTTTAGTCCCCTGGTAAGACGGCAGTAAATTTTCGAATTTACAACTCTAAAATCGGGGTTCGATTCCCCTCGGTTCACACAGCATGTAGCCCAATTGAGATCTGCTATAACAAAACACACAAGATCAACTTTAAATGTATTAAGGATTCAGAATACTAAGATGTTCTTTATCAGAACCTAGGATCTTAAGATTCGATAGTCGAAAATTGTGATGTGGGGGAACCGGAGTACTGGGAAAAAACACTTTCACTGAACAGGTGCCTAAATATACCTGACCTAAGCCAAGACTAGCATCTACAATACAAAAAGCCTTTCCTAATTTAGTTGCGCTTGTGCTATCGCCAATCACTTGACTATAGTTCTGAATGGCCTTGACACAGTAAAAAATATGCATCAATTTTCCCATTGTTTTTTCTCTGTCATCTTCCCCATGACTAACTGTGTCTGCATGAGGACGACATATATAAGCTTCCATGTCATTATAATTCCGATTGTTTTGTTGATAATCATACTGTTAACTTCCTCACTCTCAATTCTGAAACCAATGTTACTTACTGCTGTAGATATTTCTACCAGTATCAGAAAATTAAGACTACGTTGGCAGCTTTAATTCAGTAGCATGTAAGGATTTCCTGTGCCTGTGTTGTCAGCCCATTTCATCAACGTATTCAAGCCTTTAATTACATATTGTCTGCTGTTGTCTCGATGGGTTTAATGTTTATGTGGACTCTCAGTTTCATTACACCTTCCTCTATCATTTGCAATTCTGGATTAGGATGCGTTGTTAGCTAAAGGGTGCCTACATGTGTCCAACTTATGTAACCTTCTAATGTTGTCAGTTCTCTGGAGTTAATTTTAGTGATGTTAAAACATTATAGAATTCCATGCTGGTGACTTCTCACCAATACTCCTTTTCGTCCTGGATTTTCTTGACTATAACCAAATTTTTTGCTGCCAAAAGTGCTGGTAACTATTCTGTGAGTTCAGGTAACGTGGGAGCATGCTGACTGGGTGTGCACTTTTGGTACACTTTCACCTCGGATCCCAAGGTGCTTTGGGTGTTTGTCAGAATGTATATCCCTTCAAATATTTAACCCTAGACCTTTACTTTCATTTTCTCTACTTACTTTATCCTCAGAATTCCATTTGTAGCCAGCATGTCTAT
>NW_013678873.1:0-2497 GCF_000517525.1 Limulus polyphemus | reverse complement strand
TGTATGCCTACCTGTCTTCTTCTCAGTGTTTTATCCATCGTCCCGTCAACTCCAAGTTGTATCATTCTGAATACACTTTTCTTGCCAGCTGAAACGTAGTTTGCAGTCCATAATATCCTTCAGGCAGTATCTCTGTTACCACTTTCCAAATCCCTCTTTTCTCAACTCCAGACGCCTATCATCATCCCACAATAGCCACAGTATATCTTTACACGGGTGTTTGTTCGAACCCTTGGGAGACAGTCTGGACTACCTGAATGTGTAGCTTCCATACTTTCCCATTCCATAGATTTTTATTCCCTCATGGTATATCAGAGAAAATTATAACTGGCTGGTAAAACCCCACCCTACGAAATCCTTTTGGTTAATTTTCATAAGGACTTCTTTTAGAAAGGAGTTGGACTAGCCAGATAATATACAAGCTGGTTCTCAAACCTCCATCATACCATCTCCTGCAGATTGATTCCTGGAAGATCTGGTATGTAACGGAGGTGGATCAGTCTAGATATATTGTGTTGGCAGAAGTTGAACTAACCAACATGTCTACAATCAAGGATTTGCCACTCTTTTTTCCATCCAATTTAGTGACACATGCTTTTGACAACTTATCCGAAAACATATCCGAAACAAGGAATGACAAGGAAAATAATACAGTGTTATTTGTGCAAAATTATAGAGATGTAATGTACAGGTAGGTGATGTCACTCTGCTATTGGTGGAAATATTTTGCTGCATAATAACGCCATTATAAATAATTCAAATCACAAGAAATATCATGCCTTTAAGTGGGAGTAGCCCAAAGGCTAGTGGCATGCAAATCTCTTAGATAGATGCACAAGGAAGATAACTTATCGGCGTTAAGAAGTGTGTTCTATTTTGGAAGGATTTGGACCAGCCAAAGAATACACTAGTCGGCTTGGGAACTGTCATCATATTATCTTCTGCAGGATGATTCCCAGGAATTCTGGTACAGAAAGGAGGTGGACCAGTCTAGATATGTTGTATTGGTTGTGGTACCCCCACTCTACGATGAGAAAGAAGCTAGACCAGCCAACATATCTACAATCAACGATGGGGCCCTCTTTTTTTCTACCCAATTTAGTGACACATGCTTTCAATACGGGTGAAGAGTATACCTTGATCAGATGTGGTGGTGTCTCCTATGAGTGTGTTCTTCTAACAAGAGAAGTCAAACTCCATAGACATTCTTCATGCACTTTCCGAAGGGTGCTCATCTTGGTAAACTTTACACTGATTCCTCCACCAAGTCAATGTGAGATTCTAGATATTATGTGAATGCAGGAAAGATATCGTAATACTGTCCTACCCTGAAGATTCCTACCTCCATGGACACTTCCCACCCTTCTACCTAACCTCGAAATAAAAAGAAAGCCAGCGCGAAAGGAAAATTTTGTGATCCTGTTGGTGGAGGGTTGTCGCATGCTAAAGTAGGATAGATGGTAGTTTCTAGGCTAGAGATGAGCGAAACAATTTTTCACTGAACGAGGAAAAGAGGTAAGTAACTAATGGAAATATATTTTCAATGTAGGAAAATATTAACTTTTCATACCCTCCCAACCCCCTTACCATTTTTTTGTGACTCCCTCTTAGGTCAGGACCCCAAGTTTGAGAAACCTTGACACTACTAATGTAAGGCAAAATTTAAAATGGGTATTACCAAAATTGTCTTCACAAGTTATTTATGTAATCATATGTGTAGATAAACTGTATATATCAATCCTTTTATATGTAAGTATCGATATAAAATTATTTGGCTATCTTTATGTAAAATATTTAATATCCTAACATTTCTGTATGTTTTACGTGTAATGACAGTGTAATCACAACAATACGTTATATCAAAACACAGCAAAACATCAATTATAAAAGAATATTGCTAAAATCTTCTATTAAGGAGAGATTTAAAGATTTTATTCATTTCTTGAAATTATTCATTAGTATAAATAGTTGAAAACAACAACTAGAGATTGAATGCTTTAAACAGTTAGGTAAAGTTTTGTATGAAATATGTTCATTACAGTGATTCTTGTCCAATATAAACACAAAATCAGGAATTTGTTTAAATTTGTCACAAATCCAACTATGTACTAGATGTATAAAGTACTAAATAAAGTGTATTCGATAATCTCTTTGTATATCTGTTTTTATTAGATAGGCTTGACTTCTGTTTGATGTTATTTTGTTAACATAAACAAACTATACAAATGCTATTGTTTGGATCAAATATATGTTTTTACAAAATTATAAACATTTAAATTATTTTTTGTATTTCATCTGATATTTAAGTGTGATAAAATAAAATGACTGCTCTTGGTGCAAGCCAGCAATAGTTGTTACTGTTACCAAAGTTTGGTGTTTGTTTGGTCATAATTAGTTTTTCTTATGAACTATTTTTCATGTTATTGATACGAAGAAATGTTTAGCCTTACATGTATTATTTGCAAAGCTGATTTTTAATATGTTCTATAGTTTGATT
>NW_013678872.1:0-8357 GCF_000517525.1 Limulus polyphemus | reverse complement strand
AAAACAAACATAACATATTGTACCATCATAACAAAGTTACTAACAGTTTAGGTAAAGGGTTGAAACAGTAAAACAAACATAACATATTGTACCATCATAACAAAGTTACTAACAGTTTAGGTAAAGGGTTAAAACAGTAAAACAAACATAACATACTGTACCATCATAACAAAGTTACTAACAGTTTAGGTAAAGGGTTGAAACAGTAAAACAAACATAACATACTGTACCATCATAACAAAGTTACTAACAGTTTAGGTAAAGGGTTGAAACAGTAAAACAAACATAACATATTATTTATACAATAGTTAGGTGTGATTTCAATAATAGTTAGGGGTGGTTTGTACAATAGGTGTGGTTTGTACAATAGTTAGGTGTGATTCCAATAATAGTTAAGGGTGGTTTGTACAATAGTTAGGTGTGATTTCAATAATAGTTAGGGGTGGTTTGTACAATAGGGGCTGTTTGTACAATAGTTAGGTGTGATTTCAATAATAGTTAGTGGTGGTTTGTACAATAGTTAGGTGTGATTTCAATAATAGTTAGGGGTGGTTTGTACAATAGTTAGGTGTGATTTCAATAATAGTTAGGGGTGGTTTGTACAATAGGTGTGGTTTGTACAATAGTTAGGTGTGATTTCATTAATAGTTAGGGGTGGTTTGTACAATAGTTAGGTGTGATTTCAATAATAGTTAGTGGTGGGTTGTACAATAGGAGTGGTTTGTACAATAGTTAGGTGTGATTTCAATAATAGTTAGGGGTGGTTTGTACAATAGGTGTGGTTTGTACAATAGTTAGGTGTGATTTCAATAATAGTTAGGGGTGGTTTGTACAATAGTTAGGTGTGATTTCAATAATAGTTATTGGTGGGTTGTACAATTAAAAGAGTTTTAAAAGAACAGATATACAGGTTTTATTAACAGTGTTCCTTCAATTAATAATTGTACATCAGATTTGTCTAAATGTATAATTCTCAAACTCTTCAGCAAGATAAGGTGGTGAATGTTCTTTTAGGATTACAAATGATGACCTAACAGTCAAGATCCAGTTGTTGTGGAAACACCCACAAGAAGATGTGGTTTAGTCTCACAAATGTAGGTGGCTCTGAAGTCACAACCCGTATATCTGTATACAACCCATGAACATGGTAGCTTGTCTTTGTAAGAGAATAAATCTTGTAATTTGAATGTGAATTTAAAAATTCTCTGAGTTTAAGCCGAGAGGTGGTATTTGTGTATTCACTTATATAACGTTTGTTTTCCGATGTAGGAAATACAAATAGTGGTGGAACAACTGGAAATGTTGGGTGGTTTAGTTTGATGATTGGATTTGGAAATGTTGGGTGGTTTAGTTTGATGATTGAATTTGGAAATGTTGGGTGGTTTAGTTTGATGATTGGATTTGGAAATGTTGGGTAGTTTAGTTTGATGATTGGATTTGGAAATGTTGGGTGGTTTAGTTTGATGATTGAATTTGGAAATGTTTGGTGGTTTAATTTGATGATTGAATTTGGAAATGTTGGGTGGTTTAGTTTGATGATTGAATTTGGAAATGTTGGGTGGTTTAGTTTGATGATTGAATTTGGAAATGTTGGGTGGTTTAATTTGATGATTGAATTTGGAAATGTTGGGTGGTTTAGTTTGATGATTGGATTTGGAAATGTTGGGTGGTTTAGTTTGATGATTGGATTTGGAAATGTTGGGTGGTTTAGTTTGATGATTGGATTTGGTGATTAAGAAATTATATGCAAGTTTTTCTAACAAGGTTTGAAGGTATTCAAGATGTTATGTAAGAAGGTGTGTAACTATTTCTGGTAGTGAAGAGTTAAATAAGTATAAAACATAAAGACAACATAACATCATAACTTCTCTACATATGCACCATTGAAATTAGTAGAATTTCATTCCTTTTTATCACATGGAAATTATCTTGAACAACAAACCTGGCAAATTACACTAAAAACAGGTCACTGTAACTTGTTTTAACTGTTAAATGAGCATAACCTTGCCACTTAATGATTTAATCATGTCTGGAAAGCACAAATTACAAAGAGAACATTAACCTTTTAGTGTTACCCACTGATCTTTAATAACTCTTATTCCATCATGTAACCAACTAACTGAGGGTTTGGGCTGTCCCTTTGTGCCACATTTTAGGGTTAGAGACTTTCCTTCTTCTATTTCCTGGCTTTCTGGGGGGTTTATGATCAAAGGAACCTCTAGAGAGAAGAGGAAACAAAGAACTTCAATCACAATTACCACAGGATATTTCAGAAGCTGGAAAGCTTATGGAAAGAATCTACTTAGATATACTGGAAAAAATGCATGTGTAATAAGGATAAGAATGCTAGGCCTATAGCATAGAAATGTGCATTGCAACATGAGGACTAGACTTATAATATGGTAGTTTGAAACTGGTCAAGGCAGCTTTTCTAAATTAATATTTAACAATAAATGCAGAGAAAGTTACCTTTCAAATGATACTTCATTCAATGCTGTACAGTTAACCTTTTAGAATTATTGTTTGTTCCCATCTGACCAACTTAATTGTTTTCATATCAATTAAGGATTCAGTTGAAATCTACGAGTTTATATCCAATCTTAACACAAACATTTTTACATGGTATAACACTTAAAACACAGATCAAAACTGATCACACAACAAAAAACAATGTCTGTGACTGTCTAAAGTTTTCTACAAAATGTGAATTAATATTGGAAAATCCTTTCAGCTATTAAGAAATTTTACCAGATCAACAAATGGATTTGTAGGGCATCATAATAAGTGTAGACTATCTGAGATTAAACCGTATTACAGAATAACTTAACCTTTTCACAGCAAGTGGCTTTAGAATACTTTTATGTTACAAGTGAAAAATCAAAGTTGATTCACACGTGTATGTAATTTTTGTCTTTTTTTTTCACAACTATTTAACAGTCTACATACAGAAACTGAAAAATTTAATCCTTTTTTATACGATGTCATTTAAAATCTGAAACCAACCGTTAACTTCTAAACTTGTAACCCATGTTGCTTCTGGTCCAACACCATTTGAGGCTAGGCATGTGTACATTCCTTCATCTTCCCTCCTAACAGCTAGCAACAACAGATTACCTGCAAAGGTAAGTTAAGCTTTACAAACGTATTAAAAAACAAACTACTTTCTTTGATGCAGTTCCTCAAACATGTGAAACATCAAAGAATATATACTTGAAATTACCCCAAACGTAGGTAATTTTTATTTACAGTTAAATTCTAAGTCCGTAGACTTGACACCTGATAGAAAAAGGGTAAAAATGCTAAAGATAAAATCACATTTTATGAACCTGAGACTGATAATCGTACAGTGTAATATGTAAACATTTTATGAATTGTTTATTTTCTGTCAAGCTTAGAAGTGAACAGACCTCCTATTTGAGAGGAACTATGCTTATGAAGTTGACCATATTTCTTCAACCATGTTATATTGGGTGGTGGCACTCCCACAGCCACACACTCCAAGGTGACATTACCTCCCAGCACTACGCTTGTAGAGATATTTGGAGTCACAATAAAGCTAGGAGGGATGGGGGATGTTTCATCTGAAGAAGAAAGGAGAAATGTAACATTTTTGTTTTGTGTGTTACATGAAACATGATCAATCTAACAGTTGGTTTATACATTAGTAATTACAACATGATCAGTCTAACAGTTGGTTTATACATTAATAATCACAACATGATCAGTCTAACACTTGGTTAAAACAATAGTAATTACAACACAATCAGTCTAACAGTTGGTTAAAACAATAGTAATCACAACATGATCAGACTAACACTTGGTTAAAACAATAGTAATTACAACATGATCAGTCTAACAGTTGATTAAAACAATAGTAATCACAACATGATCAGTCTAACACTTGGTTAAAACAATAGTAATTACAACATGATCACTCTAACAGTTGGTTAAAACAATAGTAATCACAACATGATCAGTCTAACACTTGGTTTATACAATAGTAATTACAACATGATCAGTCTAACACCTGGTTTATGCATTAGTAATTACAACATGATCAGTCTAACAGTTGGTTAAAACAATAGTAATTACAACATGATCAGTCTAACACTTGGTTAAAACAATAGTGATTACAACACAACTAGTCTAACACTTGGTTTATACAATAGTAATTACAACACAATCAGTCTAACACTTGGTTTATAAAATAGTAATTACAACATGATCAGTCTAACACCTGGTTTATGCAGTAGTAATTACAATATGATCAGTTTAACACTTGGTTAAAACAATAGTAATTACAACATTATCAGTCTAAACCGACTGTTAGACTGATCATGTTGTGATTACTATTGTTTTAACCAACTGTTAGAGTGATTGTGTTGTAATTACTAATGCATAAACCAAGTGTTAGACTGATCATGTTGTAATTACTAATGTATAAACCAACTGTTAGACTGATCATGTTGTAATTACTAATGTATAAACCAACTGTTAGACTGATCATGTTGTAATTACTAATGTATAAACCAGGTGTTAGATTGATCATGTTGTAATTACTAATGTATAAACCAAGTGTTAAACTGATCATGTTGTAATTACTAATGTATAAACCAAGTGTTAGACTGATAATGTTGTAATTACTAATGTATAAACCAAGTGTTATACATTAGTAATTACAAAATGATCAGTCTAACACTTGGGTAAATCAATAGTAATTATAACATGGCCCACCTCATTATAATAGGAAACCTTATTAATATTTATTGATACTTAACCTAGAGGTTAAAAACACAATGACCCAGTTCTTTTAGGTTCATAATTAAGTCAATCTAACATACCTGTTAATAATAGTGTGTTAAGTCAATCTATCATAGTTAATAATAATGTGTTAAGTCAATCTATCATAGTTAATAATAGTGTATTAAGTTTAACATTGTTAATAATAGTGTAATAAGTCAATCTAACATGGTTGTTAATAATAGTGTATTAAGTCAGTCTAACATGGTTGTTAATAATAGTGTATTAAGTCAGTTTAACATTGTTAATAATAACAGTGTATTAAGTCACACTGTTATTATCAACTGTGCTAGATTGACTTAATACACTGTTATTATCAACTGTGTTAGACTGACTTAATACAATGTTATTATCAACTGTGCTAGATTTGCATGAATTACACCTTTCTTTTTGGAGATGGGGGAATACTAAGATACATATATATATATTTAAAACAAGCTAAAAGTCCCTAACATGGTGCACGAGAGTCACATACGACTGCTTGTTTGGTTAGTGTAAATACACTGTTATTATCAACTCTGCTAGATTGACTTAATACACTGTTATTATCAACTGTGCTAGACTGACCTAATACACTGTTATTATCAACTGTGCTAGATTGACTTAATACACTGTTATTATCAACTGTGCTAGATTGACTTAATACACTGTTATTATCAACTGTGTTAGACTGACTTAATTGTGTTTGTAACAAACTTCAACATTCTACTGTTGTACGTAATGTCATTACGTACTTGTTACCGTTAGAAACACTTGGTACGAAGCTTCTACACATTGCTGTGTTAGAGGATTATATGCTGAACATCTGTAAGTGCCACTGTCCACTAACTGAGCATCAAAAATTTGCAGGTCCCCTGACGGCTGTCGCTGGTGCCGACCTTTAAACAAGTTATACTACATGATTGTTAAAAATATACTGTTTGACTTATAGATTTCATTCTCCAGCATTTGATGAAAGGAAAT
This sequence comes from Limulus polyphemus, assembly GCF_000517525.1. Classification (NCBI taxonomy): domain Eukaryota; kingdom Metazoa; phylum Arthropoda; class Merostomata; order Xiphosura; family Limulidae; genus Limulus; species Limulus polyphemus. Next base: position 2,594 of record NW_013678872.1, on the reverse strand, counting down.
ATAATAATATCATTCTGTTGATAAAGACTGCGCTAAATTTTCTTTAAAACGTTATTTTCGGATTTAAAGTTATACAAACTAACTTAAGTTTATGTTCAAAGAGAAAAGTGCTAAAATGAATATCTTATTAAGCAAAGCAATTTTTAAAACTTAGATCAATTCTGACAAATTAATAAACATAATTACTCTGAAATATCGGTTATTTAATATTTTCTGTGTAAAAAATACTTTGACTTACCATTAAAACTTTGAAACTAAAACCACTAGTTAATCTTACTATCTGGCAAGAGTAATGAAATTAGTATTCTGTCCAAAATATTGAATTTTTTAAACTGTTAAATGCTTATTTCAATACCTTATACTTTTTTGTTTCACATGAAAAAAAAAAAATTTTGACTTGGCTACTTAGGTGTAAGTAAATGAATAATATGTAAAACTTAAATTATTTTGTGATTTTGAACACACCTTTTTTCAAATTAATGATGAATATTATTATCTACTACCTGAAAGTTCAATTTTTGTGTCATTAAAGGTGAACTCAGTGATGACCTGGGGTATACCATGTGGAGGAACACAAGGGATTACAGCTGTATTTCCAGCTATCACAGACAGTGTTACATCATTTGCTGAAGGAAAAGGTTGTAATTCTGGATATAATTAAAACACATAATGGTTAAGCATAAAAAAACAACAAGAAAACAGTCAAAACTACAATATTCATTAATGTAATAAACCAATTTCCATAATTACAATTGAGACCAAATCCACCATCGTAAAAGAAAAAACACTTTTTCTGTTCACCACATACACTTGAAGATTTAGATACACAATACAATAATATAAGAAATATAAGTTATGATATTTTATAACTTAAGTTTAACACTAGTAAACTTTGGAAAGTCTGGATAATAATATAAGTTATACTAAAGTCTCAGTAATAAACTATATTACATAATTAATAACTCCAGTTCTATTCTCAGTAATAAACTATATTACATAATTAATAACCACAGTTCTATTCTCTGTAATAAACTATATTACATAACTAATAAACCCAGTTCTATTCTCTGTAATAAACTACTTTACATAATTAATAACCCCAGTTCTATTCTCTGTAATAAAATATGTTACATAATTAATAAACCCAGTTCTATTCTCAGTAATAAACTATATTACATAATTAATAACTCCAGTTCTATTCTCAGTAATAAACTATTTTACATAATTAACAGCTCAAGTTCTATTTCCTAAATACACATTTACTCCAGTCCTTTAAACCTTTAAGCTAATGTCTGTAAATTCTACTTAAGCCAAAATGTCATATCTTACAATATACATACCTCCTACGATAAGCTTTGCTGGGCGGCTTACTAATGCTCTTCCCTGGTGGTATGCTATACACTGAAAGTGGTCATTTTTTGATGGACTGTGAGAATGGTGTTTTTCTTTTCTTGAAATCCTAACAACGAGTTTCTGTCTCCTTGTTCTCAAACTTATATGTCGAGGTTTGGCTTCTTCCACAGGCACTCCATTCCACAGCCACCTAATGTATGCATTTGGAATATTCACAGAACAACGGAACACTGCCCGTTTGTTGTCAGCCTCCACCATGACTGACGATGGTTCATGCTCAAAGTTCAAGGTCAAACTGGCATCTGAAACAATTATGTTTTCCTCAATTGTACAAAACTGAATCTTGTCTAAATGCACACAAATCCTGACATAACAAATTTAGATATATTTTAATCGAGATTTTAAAGTTATGTTGGTAAGGTTGAGAAAAGTATTGTTGATTATTGAAAATAATGCATTTTTTTGGTCACTGACTGTCACACATGTCAGTGTTACATACTAGATAATAAAGATGTAGTAAAGTTTTAAACTTTTGCAATCACTTTAGTAGGCTCGTGGACATGACTTTAACAATCCCACTTTAGTAGGCTCGTGGACATGACTTTAACAATTCCACTTTAGTAGGCTCGTGGACATGACTTTAACAATTCCACTTTAGTAGGAGAACGTTCTTTCAGGATGCAATATTTAAATTTTGTTTTTTTAGTCTAGTTTATTTGATATGAAAACATAACATGCTACTGCATAACCAAAACTTGGTTTATACAAAAATCAAACACAGAAGCACTAATATTTTTATGTTAAAATGAACTAATGGTATTTTTTATAAAGAGGTTCGTTTTTTAATGGAAATGTAACAGAAGTATAGAGCTCCTGGTGTTTTGCTTGATCTTTATATCAAAGTTACTATTAGATTAGGACCTAACTTCAATATTCTGCTTCTGCCTTCCTAATCTTACTCAGTGGAATTGTTAAAGTCATGTCCACGAGCTTACTAAAGTGTAATTGTTAAAGTCATGTCCACGAGCCTACTAAAGTGGAATTGTTAAAGCCATGTCCACGAGCCTACTAAAATGGAATTGTTAAAGCCATGTCCACGAGCTGCTGTGCCGTACAGCAGCAGTTCTATTCTCTATAATAAACTATTTTACATAATTAATAACTCCAGTTATATTCTCTGTAATAAACAATTTTACATAATTAACAGCTCAAGTTCTATTCTAAGTAATAAACTATTTTAC
>NW_013678871.1:6077-9511 GCF_000517525.1 Limulus polyphemus | reverse complement strand
AACAAGTGAATACACGGGATCTTTATGACCTTATGATGTATTGAAGTTTGGCATGTTCTTGTAATATATAAATGTATTTTATATAACAAGTGAATACACGGGATCTTTATGACCTTATGATGTATTGAAGTTTGGCATGTTCTTGTAATATATAAATGTATTTTATATAACAAGTGAATACACGGAATCTTTATGACCTTATGATGTATTGAAGTTTGGCATGATGTTGTAATTATGACTGTATTTTATATAACAAGTGAATACACGGGGTCTTTATGAGCTTATGATGTATTGTACAATGACATACTGTTGTAATGATAACAGTATTTTATATGACAAGTTAATACACCTGGTCTTTATGACCTTAAGATGTGTTCATGTTTGGGATGCGGTTGTAAATATAACTGTATTTTATATTACAAGTGAATACACGGAAACTTTATGACGTTATGATGTATTATACAATGACGTGCTGTTGTAATTAAAACAGTATATTATATATCAAGTGAATACACGGGGTTTTCATGACCTTATAATTTTTTGAATCTTGGCATGATTTTGTAATTATAACTCTATCTTATACAACAAGTGAATACATGGGGTCTTTATGACTTTATGATGTATAGTGCAATGACGTGCTGTTGTAATTATAAATGTATTTTATTTAACAAGTGAATACACGGAATCTTTATGACCTTATGATGTATTAAACTTTGGCATAATGTTGTAATTACAACTATATTTTATATAACAAGTGAATACACGGGGTCTTTATGAGCTTATGATGTATTGTACAATGACATGCTGTTGTAATGATAACAGTATTTTATATAACAAGTGAATACACCTGGTCTTTATGACCTTAAGATGTGTTCATGTTTGGGATGCGGTTGTAAATATAACTGTATTTTATATTAGAAGTGAATACACGGAAACTTTATGACGTTATGATGTATTATACAATGACGTGCTGTTGTAATTAAAACAGTATATTATATATCAAGTGAATACACGGGGTCTTCATGGCCTTATGATTTTTTGAAGCTTGGCATGATTTTCTAATTATAACTCTATCTTATACAACAAGTGAATACACGGGGTCTTTATGACTTTATGATGTATAGTGCAATGACGTGCTGTTGTAATTATAAATGTGTTTTATATAACAAGTGAATACACGAGGTTCTTATGACCTAAAGGTGGTATTGAAGCTTGGCATGCTGTTGTAATTATAACAGAGTTTTATATAACAAGTGAATACACTGGGTCTTTATGACCTTATGATGTGTTGCAAAATGACATACCGTTGTAATATAACAGTATTTTATATAAAATATGAATACACTGGGTCTTTATGACCTTATGATGTATTTTAAATGACATGCTGATGTAATTATAACAGTATTTTATATAACAAGTGAATATACGGGGACCTTATTACCTTATTATCTATTGTACAATGATATGCTGTTTTAATTATAACTGTATTTTATATAACAAGTTAATACACGGGGTCTTTATGACCTTAAGATGTATTGTACCATGACATGCTGTTGTAATTAGAACAGTATTTTATGTAACAAGTGAATACACGGGGATTTATGACCTTATGATGTAATATACAATGATATGCTGTTGTAATTATAACTGTATTTTATATAACAAGTGAATACACGGGGTCTTTATGACCTTGTGATGTATTGCAAAATGACATGCTGTTGTAATTATAACACTATTTTATAAAACAAGTGAATACACCTGGTCTTTATGACCTTATGATGTGTTGATGTTTGGCATGCGGTTGTAATTATAACTGTCTTTTATATAACAAGTGAATACACGGGGTCTTTATGACCTTATGATGTATTGCACAATGACATGATGTTGTAATTATAAATGTATTTTATATAACTAGTGAATACACGGAGTCTTTATTACCTTATTGTGTATTGTACAATGACATGCTGTTATAATTATAACAGTATTTTATAAAACAAGTGAATACATGGAATCTTTATGACCTTATGATGTATTGAAGTTTGGCATGCTGTAGTAATTATAACTGTATTTTATATAACACGTGTATACACGGTGTCTTTATGACCTTATGATGTATTATGGAATGACATGCTGTTGTAACTCTCACTGTATTTTATATAACAAGTGAATACACGGGGTCTTTATGACCTAAAGGATGTATTGAAGTTATGAATGCTGTTTTAATTATCACTTTATTTTATATAACAAGTGAATACACCTGGTCTTTATGACCTTATGATGTGTTGAAGTTTGGCATGCGGTTGTAATTATAACTGTCTTTTATATAACAAGTGAATACACGGGGTCTTTATGACCTTAAGATGTATTGCACAATGACATGATGTTGTAATTATAAATGTACTTTATATACAAAGTGAATACACGGAATCTTTATGACCTTATGATGTGTTGTACAATGACGTGCTGTTGTAATTATAACAGTATTTTATATAACAAGTGAATACACGGGGTCTTTGTGACCTTATGATGTATTGTACAATGACATGCTGTTGTAATTATAACTGTATTTTTTATAACTAGTGAATACACGGAGTCTTTATTACCTTATTGTGTATTGTACAATGACATGCTGTTGTAATTATAACAGTATTTTATAAAACAAGTGAATACACGAAGTCTTTATGACCTTATGATGTATTGTACAATAACATGCTGTTGTAATTATAACTGTATTTTATATAACAAGTGAATACATGGAGTCTTTATTACCTTATTGTGTATTGTACTTTGGCATAATGTTGCAATTATAACTGTATTTTATATAACAAGTGAATACACGGATCGTTATGACTTTAATATGTACTGTACAATGACATGCAGTTATAATTATAACTGTATTTTATATAACCAGTGAATACACGGGGTCTTTATGACCTTATGATGTATTGAAGTTTGTCATGCTATTGTAATTATTACTGTATTTTATATAACACGTGAATACACGGGGTCTTTATGACCTTATGATGTATTATGCAATGACATGCTGTTGTAACTCTCAACTGTATTTTATATAACAAGTGAATACACGGGAACTTTATGACCGAAAGGATGTATTGAAGTTATGCATGCTGTTTTAATTATCACTGTATTTTATATAACAAGTGAATACACGGGGTCTTTATGACCTAAAGGATGTATTGATGTTTGTCATGCTGTTGTAATTATCACTGTATTTTATATAACAAGTGAATACACGGGGTCTTGATGACCTAAAGGATGTATTGATGTTTGTCATGCTGTTGTAATTATCACTGTATTTTATATAACAAGTGAATACACGGGGTCTTTATGACCTAAAGGATGTATTGATGTTTGTCATGCTGTTGTAATTATCACTGTATTTTATATAACAAGTGAATACACGGGGTCTTGAT
>NW_013678871.1:3609-5335 GCF_000517525.1 Limulus polyphemus | reverse complement strand
CAAGTGAATACACCTGGTCTTTATGACCTTAAGATGTGTTCATGTTTGGGATGCGGTTGTAAATATAACTGTATTTTATATTACAAGTGAATACACGGAAACTTTATGACGTTATGATGTATTATACAATGACGTGCTGTTGTAATTAAAACAGTATATTATATATCAAGTGAATACACGGGGTCTTCATGGCCTTATGATTTTTTGAAGCTTGGCATGATTTTCTAATTATAACTCTATCTTATACAACAAGTGAATACACGGGGTCTTTATGACCTAAAGGATGTATTGAAGTTATGAATGCTGTTTTAATTATCACTGTATTTTATATAACAAGTGAATACACGGGGTCCTGATGACCTTATGATGTATTGAAGTTTGGCGTCCTGTTGTAATTATTACTGTATTTTATATAACAAGTGAATACACGGGGTCTTTATGACCTTATGATGTATTGTACAATGACATGCTGTTGTAATGATAACAGTATTTTATATAACAAGTGAATACACCTGGTCTTTATGACCTTATGATGTGTTGATGTTTGGGATGCGGTTGTAAATATAACTGTATTTTATATTACAAGTGAATACACAGGGCTTTATGACCTTATGATGTGTTGATGTTTGGGATGCGGTTGTAAATATAACTGTATTTTATATTACAAGTGAATACACAGGGCTTTATGACCTTATGATGTATTGTACAATGACATGCTGTTGTAATTATAACAGTATTTTATATAACAAGTGAATACACCTAGTCTTTATGACCTTATGATGTGTTGAAGTTTGGCATGCGGTTATAATTATAACTGTATTTTTATAACAAGTGAATACACGCGGTCTTTATGACCTTATGATGTATTGCACAATGACAAGCTGTTGTAATTATCAATGTATTTTATATAACAAGTGAATACACGGAATCTTTATGACCTTATGATGTATTGAAGTTCTGCATCCTATTGTAATTATAACTATATTTTATATATCAAGTGAATACACGGGGTTTTTATGACCTTATGGTGTATTGTACAATGACGTGCTGTTGTAATGATTACAGTATTTTATATAACAAGTGAATACACCTGGTCTTTATGACCTTATGAAGTGTTGATGTTCGGGATGCGGTTGTAATTATAACTGTATTTTATATAACAAGTGAATACACGCGGTCTTTATGACGTTATGATGTATTGCACAATGACATGCTGTTGTAATTATAACTGTATTTTATATTACAAGTGAATACACGGAAACTTTATGACCTTATGATGTGTTGATGTTTGGGATGCGGTTGTAAATATAATTGTATTTTATATTACAAGTGAATACACAGGGCTTTATGACCTTATGATGCATTGTACAATGACATGCTGTTGTAATTATAACAGTATATTATATATCAAGTGAATACACGGGGTATTCATGACCTTATGATTTATTGAAGTTTGGCATGATTTTGTAATTATAACTCTATTTTATATAACAAGTGAATACACGGGGTCTTTATGACTTTATGATGTATTGTGCAATAACGTACTGTTGTAATTATAAGTGTGTTTTATATAACAAGTGAATACACGAGATTCTTATGACCTAAAGGTTGTATTGAAGTTGGGCATGCTGTTGTAATAGAACAGTATTTTATGTAACAAGTGAATACACGGGGTCTTTATGACCTTATGATGTAATGTACTATGACATGCTGTTGTAATTATAAC
>NW_013678871.1:0-3198 GCF_000517525.1 Limulus polyphemus | reverse complement strand
AAAAAGTGAATACACTGGGTCTTTATGACCTTATGATGTATTGCACAATGATATTCTGTTGTAATATAACAGTATTTTATTTATCAAGTGAATACACGGGGTCTTTATGACCTTAAGATGCATTGTACAATGACGTACTGTTGTAATTAGAAGAGTAATTTATATAACAAGTGAATACACGGGGTCTTTATGACCTTATGATGTATTGCACAATGATATTCTGTTGTAATATAACAGTATTTTATTTATCAAGTGAATACACGGGGTCTTTATGACCTTAAGATGCATTGTACAATGACGTACTGTTGTAATTAGAAGAGTAATTTATATAACAAGTGAATAACGGGGTCTTTATGACCTTGTGATGTATTGTACAATAACATGCTGTTGTAATTAGAAAAGTATTTTATATGACAAGTGAATACACGGGGTCTTTATGACCTTATGATGTAATGTACTATGAAATGCTGTTGTAATTATAACTGTATTTTATATAACAAGTAAATACACGGAGTCTTTATTACCTTAACAACAGCATGTCATTGTACAATACAGCATGTCATTGTACAATACACAATAAGGTAATAAAGACTCCATGTATTCACTTGTTATATTAAATACAGTTATAATTATAAAATACTGTTATAATTACAACATCATAAAAACCCCATGTATTCACTTGTTATTCATAAGGACAACAGCATGTCATTGTACAATACAAATTATAACTGTATTTTATATATCAAGTGAATACACGGGGCCTTTATGACCTTAAGATGTGTTGAAGTTTGGCATGATGTTTTAATTATTACAGTAATTTGTATAACAAGTGAAACACGGGGTCTTCATCACCTTATGATGTATTGTACAATGACATGCTGTTGTAATTATAACTGTATTTTCGATAACAAGTGAATACACGGGGTCTTTATGGTCTTACGATGTATTGTATAATGGCATGCTGTTGTAAATATAACTGTATTTTATATTACCATTGCATACACAGGGCTTTCTGACCTTATGATGTATTGTACAATGACATGCTGTTCTAATTATTACAGTATTTTATATAACAAGTGAATACATCTCGTCTTTTAGACCTTATGATGTGTTGAAATTTGGCATACGGTTGTAATTATAACTGTATTTTATATAACAAGTGAATACACGGGGTTTTTATGACTTTATGATATATTGTACAATGACATGCTGTTGTAATTATAACTGTATTTTATATAACAAGTGAATACACGGAGTCTTATTACTTTATTGTGTATTGTACTTTGGCAAGCTGTTCTAATTATAACTGTATTTTATATAACAAGTGAAAACACGGGGTCTTCATGACCTTATGATGTATTGTACAATGACATGCTGTTGTAATTATAACTGTATTTTATATAACAAGTGAATAAACGGAGTCTATATTACCTTATTGGGTATTGTACTTTGGCATGCTGTTGTAATTATAACTGTATTTTATATAACACATGAATACACGGGGTCTTTATGTTTTTATGATCTGTTGATGTTTGTCATGCGGTTGTAATTATCACTGTTTTTTATATAACAAGTGAATACACGGGGTCTTTATGACCTTATCATGTGTTGAAGTTTGGCATGCTGTTTTAATTACAACTGTATTTTATATACCAAGTGAATACACGGAGTCTTTATTACCTTATTGTGTATAGTACATTGGCAAAGACTCCGTGTATTCACTTGTTATATAAAATAAATTTATAATTACAACAGCATGTGTATTCACTTGTTATGTAAAATTCAGTTATAATTACAACAAGATGCCAAACTTCAATACATCATTAGGTCATAAAGACCCCGTGTATTCACGTGTTATATAAATTACTGTTTTATATACAACAGCATGCAAACTTCAATATATCATAAGGTCATAAAAACCCCGTGTATTAACTAATTATATAAAATACAGTTATAGTTACAATAGCATGTCATTGTACAATACATCATAATGTCATAAAGGCCCCATGTATTCACTTGTTATATAAATTACTGTTATAATTACAACAATATGTCATCGTACAATACATCATAAGGTCATGGGGTCTTTATGACCTTATGATGTATTGTACAATGACGTGCTGTTGTAATTATAACAGTATTTTATATAACAAGTGAATACACGGGGTCATTATGACCTAAAGGATGTATTGAAGTTTGGCATGCTGTTGTAATTATCACTGTATTTTTTATAACACGTGAATTCACGGGGTCTTTTTGACCTTATGATGTATTGAAGTTTGGCATCCTATTGTAATTATAACTGTATTTTATATAACAAGTGAATACTCGGAGTCGTTATTACCTTATTGTGTATTGTAATTTGGCATGCTGTTGCAATTATAACTGTATTTTATATAACAAGTGAATACACGGGGTCTTCATGACCTTATGATGTATTGTACAATGACAAGCTGTTGTAATTATAACTGTATTTTATATAACAAGTGAATACACGGGTCTAATGTCCTTATGATGTGTTGAAGTTCGGCATGCGGTTGTAATTATCACTGTATTATCATGTGTTGAAGTTTGGTATGCTTTTGTAATTATAACTGTATTTTCGATAACAATTGAATACACGGGGTCTTTATAGCCTTATGATGTATTGTATAATGACATGCTGTTGTAAATATAACTGTATTTTATATTACAAGTGAATACACAGGGCTTTATGACCTTATGATGTATTGTACAATCACATGCTGTTGTAATTATGACAGTATTTTATATAACAAGTGAATACAACTCGTCTTTATGACCTTATGATGTGTTGATGTTTGGAATGCGATTATAAAAATAACTGTATTTTATATTACAAGTGCATAAACAGGGCTTTATGACCTTATGATGTATTGTACAATGACATGCTGTTGTAATTATAACAGTATTTAATATAAGAAGTGAATACACCTCGTCTTTTAGACCTTATTGTGTATTGTACTTTGGCATGCTGTTCTAATTGTAACAGTATTTTATATAACAAGTGAAAACACGGTGTCTTCATGACCTTATGATTTATTGTACTTTGGCATGTTGTTCTAATTGTAACAGTATTTTATATAACAAATGAAAACACGGTGTCTTCATGACCTTATGATTTATTGTACTTTGGCATGTTGTTCTAATTGTAACAGTATTTTATATAACAAATGAAAA
>NW_013678870.1:0-8359 GCF_000517525.1 Limulus polyphemus | reverse complement strand
GGGCGAGCATTGTTTAGGCGGGACGGGGGTGAAGTTGGAGTTACTGTTTTTAGCAACAGTTGTGTTTACTGATTCCAGTAAATACTGGTCACCAAGTTCATCATATGTTTTCCTAGTGCGTGAGCGCTGCATTTTGTTTATGCGTATACAGTAATTAGAAGAATTATACAACAATTAAACTGAAGAAATGGATATATGCTCCTTCATAAAAACACATCCAAATACACACATATATCAATACACATATATATGTAATACAATTTTCATTAAAAACCAACGAAACTGACTTCTCAGGTTGCGTTATCGTCATATTATGGTGCATAAAATGTGTTCTTTACTCTGTTAGTTGTTTGTATCAATCATAAAAACAACAACAGTTGTAAGAACAAACATATACATATGAATTAAAAGAAACATTAAATACAAAGAATCTCATTTTAAACCGAATTTTCTCATCGTTATTCCCAATAAACTTCACTGGAAACGGATACATGTTTATCGTTATTAGAGCTTTTGTCCTTGAATCTATCCTTTTTGACAATTTCCAGACAATGGGATCACGTACTGTAAAACGAATCTCTATCACAGGTATTAAGATATTCATACATAATGTGTTTCTAAGTTCTGCTTCCAGAGGGGTGAATACACAAAACATTGAAATAATGAAACGCAGCAAAAACAACTTGATCTGAAACAAGGGTGAAGGGTTAGAAAATCAGAAAGTATGTAGATGGCGTGATCATATCTTTTTGAATTGTAAACTGTGTCACATGACCATGGCTTTTATACTTATATGGCACATTGTTTTTCGCACCCCTGAAGATGACGTGAAACTAAGTTGGAATGTGTAGAATGTGTTTTACAACCGTTGATCGGTTTAAAGAAATATTTTAATTGTGTATGATAAAAGGTTGTTCGTTGGTGGATTTTAATATTTAAATGTATACACAAGTTCCTTGAATTTTAACCTTTTAATACAGTAAGATATATATATATATATATATATATATGTATATAAAATAGTATATGTATATATATATGTATATGTTATAATCAAAAGAAAAGAACGTAAAGGTAAAAAAAACGAATAGAGCTAATACAAAATTAAATAAGTGTTAGAAATAAAAATAACGTACGAGTGAGCGTATTATGATATATTCACGAATAGTACCTATATATCAGAAGCTAATAATTTCAGTTTAGAAGTTCTAACTTAATTTATATGCCTTTTTTTTGTCTTTAGTAAACTATATCCTGGATTAGTATATATTTTCTTTTAAACACGCAGTATTTAATTATATTGTTCAAGCTCAAAATGTCAAGTCGCAAAGTTTAACGGTAAACAAACACCCACTAAAATGTTGGAGTTTTAATACAGCACTCTTCTGGGAGACTTGTGTTAAATGACAATCAAGGTGGAAGGAATAGAGATACGCAAGTTAAAAATAGAAGACTGAAGCAAAAATAATATAGTTACTTCTTAAGGGAACGCTAAGACTAAGATAAATGTCACTACCAATGTGCGACTTTTATTGTCTTTTCTTCACTGACGGCCGCGTGAATATGCCAATCACCAAGTCACTTCTGGTTCGGAATGTCGGCTCAACTTTCCATTACGTTTCTGGAAAATGTGAAAATAATGAAGGGTGTTCGCTCCAAGTAGCCAGGCGACGTATATTATATTGGCTGCCCTTTTGCTCTGGTACAGCTTTTGTATGAGCAGATAGCCATGGCAATCAGCCCATCATTACTCACAGTCACTATATATAAAAGAAATGGTCAGCACAGCAGCCAGTTAATTCTAGTTAAATCAATGCCCACAAATATCTTGAACTCCTTCCTTCAGACTGCATGCCTGCCTGTCACAAAGTACATAGTTTTATTAAACCACAAAACATACAGTTTTATTAAATCGACCATATCATTCAACCTAATTTATACTATTTCATATGGCATATACCAATAATTCAGCTTATAATTTATTTTATTTGTTTATTTGTTCGTAAGATATTAAATAAATATAAAATGTTTTGCATCTGTTGGTGACAACCAGCAAATGAATTTTTTTTCTCCGATATTTGTTGAATTGCAGTGTGTGTGTGTGTGTGTGTGTGTGTTGGAATACTCATTCTCAGAAGATGAAACGGACCCTGACATTTAGGTTTATATTTTCAGTAATATACATGTAAATGTAGCTCAACTTATTCTTTTTATCAATATTTCTACCACTAGCGTTGCATATAAAAAAAAATTAGCATCATTATGGCTTTATTTGCCCTTTTTATTCTGCTCGCGTTACTAATTTATCTTTATTTCAAGCCCCCGGTGGCACAACGGAAAGCCCGAAAGCTTATAACGCTAAAAAAATTGGGATTCGATACCGGCGGTGAGCACATTACAGATAGCCAATTGTGTAGATTTGCGCTTAACAAAGTATTTACTACATTCGTGGAAGGAATAATTATTTGGTAAAAAAAAAATTGACAGTCAACAGCGAACAATCAGGCAGTATTACATTATATAAGAAAACATGAAAGGTACACGCATTAGATTTAAGTTCAGTAATCCTGTTTTTAATAACTCAGAATCAACTTTCCGAGTATAAAACAGTTGTTTAAAAAAAAAGACGTTTATTATTAAACAGAGGTTAAGTAAGTTATATTAAAACAGTTGTGGAGATTCGGCACGTCTTTACACTCCATGTCGTCATGTCCGGTCATTCTCTAGTCGACGGACATGCGTATTGGCAATAGTCCTACAGCGTAATTTTGTTGTAAAAGATCCATCGTAAGACTGTTATGCCCATCACACCCTGAAAACTTTCCATAATCCATTTAATGTACGAGGACGATAGTTTCTGAACATCTGTTTCAATAGTCATATTGCACAGAAATCCATAGGCGTTGCGTCTCACGACAGGAACAGCATGTCTTCATATGGAATGCCTGTTTCTTTCTCCAGCTGTTTGAAGCATGTGAAGGTTCTATGAGATGTATGCCTGGAGCCTTAAATTGGTGAGCTCATACCTTATTGTCCTCGTTGCTGGGACATGTGGACGGCTTTTGCCAATGATATTTATGTTTGTGGATTTTCATTTTGCTTACCACGGCTGGTATATGACTTGTTACAGGTCTCTTTCTGTATAAAGATTTAAACAAATTAATATGGAAATATCCCTATTAAAAACGTAAGAACAAAAGGGTGTATGCAGAGCGTAGCCTAGTGATTATTATGCCAAACTACGAATCTGAGGTTCTATGGTTTACATCTCGTTGACGCAAAAACGCGCTCCGTACTTTGGAGCCGTGTGTGTAACAGTTAAAAACCACTTTTTTTATTACAGTCATCCAAGAGCTGGCGGAAAGTGCTATTGACTAGCCGCCTTCCCTCTAGTCTACGAGTTCGTAATTAGAAATGGTTAGCGCAGTTAACCTTTGTTTGCGAAACAAACAGACGAAAAAAGGTGTATTCTACTCGAATGAGTTGATAAGTGTTTAGCGCTTCTCTATCGATGACTACAGTAAAGATATGTTCAATGTGAAATAACTCAGAACGAGTTGATAAGTGTTTAGCGCTTCTCTATCGTGGGCTACAGTAAAGATATGTTCAATGTGAAATAACTCAGAACGAGTTGATAAGTGTTTAGCGCTTCTCTATCGAGGACTACAGTAAAGATATGTTCAATGTGAAATAACTCAGAATGAGTTGATAAGTGTTTAGCGCTTCTCTATCGAGGACTACAGTAAAGATATACTCAATGTGAAATAACTCAGAACGAGTTGATAAGTGTTTAGCGCTTCTTTATCGTGGGCTACAGAAAAGATATGTTCAATGTGAAATAACTCACCATTGTTACACATTAGATTTAACACAAAATTTGCTTCGGATAAAAGATAAAGGTGACAAACAGTATGCACATGTTTTTAAATTAATTTATGTTTTCACTGGTGTTAACTAACTGTCATGAAAAGTTTCCGAGGTCCGGAGAATCACAGACTATTATCAACTTTCAAAGCTACAGTTCACGAAAGAACTAATTAATTTGTGTAACTGCATTATAGATAGAGGTTTTGATTTTCGGGTTTTTCACGATTTTTACCCACGATTGTTTTTTTTTTTTTATGTGCATGCGAGTTAAACCCGAATAGACATCCGACCGTATCCGAAAGAGCGCATGCATAGGCAATTGTGATTCAAACACAAACAGAAAATGAGTTGGTACCATTGTCGGAGAATAAACCATTTTTGTAACCTGATCACAGGTAGATTGCTGGCTACATTTCAAGTAAGTAGGTTATTTTTGAAATATAGCTTTCCAAAGTAACCTCGACCAATATGTATGAATAAAATTCGATTTCATTCTGAATGTTTGTTCTGTCTTGTCTGTATTTATAAAAAGTCAATCGACATTTATTCAACAATGGTACCCGAACACACCCTAACAATGGTGCAGGAATCGGGGAAGCAGGGAGGAGTGATCACTTCCTCTAAATTCGTGTAGAAGGAGCAAGCGGGAGTAGCAGTGGTCACCCCAAAATGGGGGCATTTCTATTAGAATCAAAACAACAACAAAATTACCAAATAAAGGATCTAAATTTTCAATAAAGAACGTATAAAATTACATAGTGTTACTAGTTGTATCTGACAAACTAAAGTTATTTGACAAAAAGAAGTTCCTATGAAATTTTTATTTTTATTTTGTGTGTGTGACTGAAACACCTCAACTTCGCCTTAATTCTCTTCTCACTAACGAATGAACTTTAAAAAAAAAAAACTCTTTATTCAAGTGGCCAAGAAATCCACGCTTTTGTTCATTAACCTAAAACATAGACGACATCAAGGTTATCACTAGATATATAATCTTTAACCTGTAAGTTTATATTACAAATTTAGAATTAATCGTGTTTGTGCTTCGAAAGTTCTTACTATGGGTTAGGAATTATCGCCTTAAACCACATGTGATAACTATGGGTAAGGAGTTATCGCCTTAAAACACATTTCACATGGAAAGATTTGTTTGTTTGTAATTAAGCACAAAGCTACACAATGAGCTATCTGTGCTCTTTTCACCACGGGTATCGAAACCCGGTTTCTAGCGTTGTAAGTCCACAGACAAAGTTACGTTCACACAGAGCGCAAATAAACGAAGAGGATAGTATCGGCAAATTAACGTCATTAGTTAACTGAAAGTTATTATTAAGTTAAAATATATTGTTCGATTTGGGTAATAAAGCCTAAATTACAGAATAGTACCTGGTGAACAGTAAAAGTGCCCTGTTTTTTGAACTCTATATCTGTCGTCCACTCCTAAAGATCATTTTGATTTTTCGGTTCGAACCTGTGAAGCCATCTACGTACGTAGCGAGTTATTGGGTTCATAAGTGGAGCGAGCGGATGGACGCCCAATTACGGCTTCCTCGATCAACTCTCTTATTTCGTCTGTTTCACAGAAATACACTGATATTTTGCGCTTACATTGTATTTTCAATACCTTCCATTTCTCGTCTCTTTATTTTTTTTTCTACTAACTGGAAGTGCTAAGTCAGAATCATGTAATTTCACTTTATCTGTATTCGTTATAAGTCTTCTGTTCAGGCACGAAATTCGTCTTCACACAAACGGTTCTGTATATATATATGTATGTGTATGGTTCTGTAAAGTGAATCCGTGTTTATAATGTTATGTATATATATATAACGAAAACACCAGTACGATTCCCCTGTGTGTACGAATAACAAAGCACTGGAAATATTAGTCTATTCTATTTTTCATCTCTTTATTGAGTTCTTCTTTTTATAACTTCTTTCCCATTCTAAATAAATCATTCCCAAACCACTTTATTCTCCGTCCTTTCGTTAAATAAAATCCAAATTTTCGAGTCAATTTCCGTGAAGTTAAATCTTTTTGCTTTTTCATTCTAACTTTCAGAAATGTATACAGTATTCTCAAAAATGAAAACAACGAATTGGAACTACTGAACAAAGTGTATGTTGTAGTAACGGTTAAGTAATGTTCCTATGTTTCGGAATGGAAAAATATGAGGCAAAATAGTTTACGTCATTTGGAAGAATTTCTACATAGAACAAAAAAAAAATGCTGTTATCAATACTAGTGGAGCTATAACATGGTGTATATTTGCTGGAACTGTTGAACCAAAACAGGTTTTTATAGACTTCACTCTACATCACGACGAGGTATCACTGATATATTTAAGCTATTCCAGAAAGTACGATCTTGTATTGTACAGAGCAATCAAATTTGAATATGGCTATGAATTTGTAAAGCGTATAACTTATACATTTGGTAAGAAGAATCTGTATCAATATTTCATAAACAAAGTGCGTACTATATAGTAACACGGATTACTTTTGTATATGTAACTTATAAGGGCGTCATTATGAACATATATTAAACGCATCAAATGCACTAGAGATATAGAGATGTCACAAACATCGTGACCAAGATCACAGATTTTCTTTGACAAAATTTCCGACATCTAAGTTGTAGAGCACAACAAGTATTTTTTTCATTGTCATCTGGGAAAAGATTTGGACTTTCTCCAAATTCAGTTTTCTCCGCACGCGTTTCGTTTTTAGATGCCTTTTTCTCCGACGCTTCGCTTTCCACGTGCATTCTGCTACTATATGACAGACATGTATCATCTAGGTATCTCTTGGATTCTTTAACAGATCACATCTTATAAACTAAAACATTTACAAATATACAATTGTTCCAACACTCAAATATGATGTTGTTCATACTGCAAGTTGATGTTTATCTCCTTTTGTCTTCCGGCTATGATCTCATGTATGATATGTGGAAACGTGCTTCTGCTGCCACAACTTCGCTACTGAAATATTGCTTTTCCACTTCAGTCCTTTTTCACACTAACATCTCATCTCAAGCCTGTACATATAACCAAAGTGTAACATCTCATCTCAAGCCTGTACATATAACCAAGGTGTTACAAACATCCCTTTTTAAATATTTGTTGACATTTGGACAAAACTTTTCTTGCAGGATCATAAGTCCTTGATGAAGTTACAGATTCTTCTCCAGATCTCCGACTTGGTACTATGGTTACACATTCCTCTCCAGCAATCCGACTTGGTACGATAGTTACACATTCCTCTCCAGATCTCCGACTTAGTACTGTAGTTACACATACTTCTCCAGATCTCCGACTTAGTACTGTAGTTACACATACTTCTCCAGATCTCCGACTTGGTACTGTTGTACATGCATAGAACAACACACAAGGGGAGGGAGAGATGCCAGAAACACCCTGTCAAATCATGTGTAACTGTTGTACCAAGTCAGAGATCTGGAGAGGAATGTGTAACCATAGTACCAAGTCGGAGATCTGGAGAAGAATGTGTAACTATTGTACCAAGTCGGAGATCTCGAGAAGAATGTGTAACTATAGTTACACATTCTTCTCGAGATCTCCGACTTGGTACAATAGTTACACATTCTTCTCCAGATCTCCGACTTGGTACAATAGTTACACATTCTTCTCCAGATCTCCGACTTGGTACTGTAGTTATGGCCCACTAGCTCTATGAAGGCTTTTGCTTGTTTGTTAATATTGGAAGTCAAAAATAATCTATAATCTGTAATAATTCATATCTGATTTTCTTTGTAAAGAACCTTTACGTATTAATTAAACACCTATAAGTTTAAAGTTTGAGAAGATAAGTCTTATTCAGAACAAACAAGCTTACACTCATCTCTCCACTCATAGCATACATAAACATCACCTTTAAGAACAGCCTTAACGATTCTTAACATATAAGAAACACGGGTTATGTTTTTTAGTTTACGTCATAAGTTAATTATAATCATTCATTATCGTTAGTTCTGAGTGATTATAAGTTTTCAGTTCGATTCAATATTTGTAACTAATACCGTCTATCGAACATTTATCTATAAAAAGTTAATGTAGGTTAATTAATTTAGATTTTTTGAGTCCGTTCTACTTCACCATATAGTTCTATAGGGTAATACCGTCTATAGTATAGATAAATGTTAAAAGTTAATTTGGGTTAATTAATTTAGATTACTATATGGTGAAGTAGAACGGACTCAAAACCCTATAGATAATACCGTCTATCGTATAGATAAATGTTAAAAGTTAATGTAGGTTAATTAATTTAGATTACTATATGGTGAAGTAGAACGGACTCAAAACCCTATAGATAATACCGTCTATCGTATAGATAAATGTTAAAAGTTAATGTAGGTTAATTAATTTAGATTACTATATGGTGAAGTAGAACGGACTCAAAACCCTATAGATAATACCGTCTATCGTATAGATAAATGTTAAAAGTTAATGTAGGTTAATTAATTTAGATTA
>NW_013678869.1:8237-9525 GCF_000517525.1 Limulus polyphemus | reverse complement strand
TTTTATTATTAGAGGGCCTTCTCGAATATGATTGGCTATTCCATTTTATTATTAGATGGTCCTCTCTAATATGATTGGCTATTCCATTTTATTATTAGATGGTCTTCTCTAATATGATTGGCTATTCCATTGTATTATTAGATGGCTTTCTCGAATATGATTGGCTCTTCCATTTTATTATTAGACGGTCTTCTCTATTATGATTAGCTTCTGAAGATTGATTGGCACCACAGTCTCGTATGTTTACTATGCTGCTGAATTCTGACTTTTGTTGGCCTTTTTATTTCTCCAGTATGTATTGAAGTCCACATTCATAAAGAATGTAAACAGTGTCAGTCTCGATCTCCAGATTGCTGTTCATTGGTGGCAAGTGCGGCCTAGTGGTAAGCGAACGTGCCAGACTGTAGATCAGAGGTTCGCGCCCAGTTAAGGTCAAAAGAAAAGAATTGCCCTTCACACTTTTTGGGCTGTGGGCGCGTTACAAACATGATAGTCAAATCCTAGTCTTCAAGTTGGCGGCAGATGCTGTTGACTAGCTGCCTTCCCTCTAGTCTTATCACTTCAAGGTTAGGGACATATATATAGCACACCAGTGGCTTTACGCGAAATTCCACAAACAAAGACATCTTTTGGTTGATAATGTCAGTCTCCATCTTTAGTTTGTCAGGTATAACTTTTCTTTTTTCTGGAAGGTTCTCACTGCTAGACATCTTGCTTGAAAAATTCCATTACATAATATTCAAGGAAAAATTTCCCATAGTAAAATCCTTCCGAATGTCGTCTTCTTGTCAATCATGTCTCTCAAACAGTACATATACAGTTTCTTTTTTTGGTTGTCAGTTTTCAGCTCCAATTTGATTTTTCAGTCGATAATTGTCAGTCTCAAATGCGTTTTTCGTTTCAGAATTTTCAGTTTCCATCTCCTAGTTTTTTTTAGTGTATCATCGCTCTAACATTTCTTAAGTCAATCTAAGTCTACAGTTTGCTTTTGGTTGTTAATTTTTGATCTAACCTTTTTAACCTTTAACAGTCTGCATATCTATTTTGATTTGACGTATCATGATAAGTTTACCGTTATTATACTTTGTCAGTCTGCATATTCAATTTGTCCTGAAGTATCATTGTCAGTATACACACCCACTTTGTTCTGGTGTATCGTTGTCAGTCTACACCTACAATATATTCCGGTGTATCGTTGTCAGTCTACACCTACAATATATTCCGGTGTATCATTGTCAGTCTACACCTGCCCGGCATGGCCAGGTGGTTAAGGCGCTCGATTCGCAAT
>NW_013678869.1:5173-8075 GCF_000517525.1 Limulus polyphemus | reverse complement strand
ATCGCTGTCAGTTTACACCTACAATATATTCGGGTGTATCGCTGTCAGTTTACCCCTACAATATATTCTGGTGTATCGTTGTCAGTCTACACCTACAATATATTCTGGTGTATCGTTGTCAGTCTACACCTACAATATATTCTGGTGTATCGCTGTCAGTCTACATCTACAATATATTCTGGTGTATCGTTGTCAATCTACATCTACAATATATTTTGGTGTATCGCTGTCAGTTTACACCTACAATATATTCTGGTGTATCGTTGTCAGTCTACACCTACAATATATTCTGGTGTATCGTTGTCAGTCTACACCTACAATATATTCTGGTGTATCGCTGTCAGTCTACACCTACAATATATTCTGGTGTATCGCTGTCAGTCTACACCTACAATATATTCTGGTGTATCGCTGTCAGTCTACACCGACAATATATTCTGGTGTATCGCTGTCAGTCTACACCTACAATATATTCTGGTGTATCGTTGTCAGTCTACACCTATAATATATTCTGGTGTATCGTTATTAATGCCCCCCAGAAGCACAGCGATATGTCCTCGGACTTACAACGCTAGAAACCGGGTTTCGATACCCGTGGTGGACAGAGCACAGACAGCCCATTCTGTAAGTTTGTGTTTAAACTACAAACAACAACATCATTCTCGTGGTTACTCTATATATAGTCAGTTCATTCTGGTGTATCGTTGTCGGTTTACATCTTCAGTTTGTTAGCGGTATCGTTGTCAGTCTACACCTACAATATATTCTGGTGTATCGTTGTCAGTCTACACCTACAATATATTCTGGTGTATCGTTGTCAGTCTACACCTACAATATATTCTGGTGTATCGCTGTCAGTGTACATAACCAGTTTGCTTTTGGTGAACTGTTACCATTTTGTTCGTTATTACACTTCGTCAGTCTACATATCTAGTTTGTATGTCGGACGATAAAAGGAGATTTTTGTTCTAGTTTTTAGCCGATTCCTCAGGTAGGCATGTTTATTTCACCCCCTTTTTTCTTGTTCCCTTTCCATTCCGAATCATTAACCATAGACAGATGGCAGTTAAACACAGGCTTTGTGACTGTAATGAACTAGCCACGGGGCAACAGTACAACTTAATTGGCTGTTCTATACCACAAGCACTAACAATACGCGCTTATGACCAGAGGCTACGCAATGACATTTGGTTTTTGTGTGACATCTCGGCGAACTCCTCCTTTTCCTCCTCCTTCTCCCTGTCACCTTTCAAAAGACTGCGTTTTTCTGTTGAAGCGAAATGCATTCATATTTTCTTGCCACTAACCAGAGAAGTCCTTGTAGCTCTGGTATGCACGTGAAAGCATCTTATTATCAGAAAAATAGAACATTTTGTACTTGTACAAATACAACCCAAAATATTTCCACAAGGTCATAAAACAGTCCAGCTTGTTTTATTTTTTACCAGACGTTTCTTGCTTCACACTTTGATGAGACTTTTAGACTCAACAAGAAAGTGGAGGCCTTGTGCAATTTCGAGATCAGTTTGGAATAAGCTAACTAATTGTCCCGCATACTAAAGTAACCCCCCCCCCATCTGTGGCTCAGCGGTAAGCTTGAAGGCTTATAACATAAAAAATCGGGATTCGATCCTTCCGGTGGGCAGTTAGTCTGGTCCCGTTTTCACAAAAATAGACTCGTTAAGGCATTTCTTGTCAGTCCCCCCCCCCAGTGGCACAGCGGTATGTCTGCAGACTTACAACGCTAGAAACCGGGTTTCGATACACGTGGTGGGCAGAGCACAAAAAGCCCTTATGTAGCTTTGTGCATAATTAAAAACAAATAATTTTTTTATCAATTTTTGGCAACAGGCAGAAGCTTTTAGATTTTGACCTGCTGATTATTTTATAGATTTTGCCCTGCTGATTTTTTTTATAGATTTTGATCTACTGATTTTTTTATAGATCTTGACCTACTGATTTTTTTTTATAGATTTTGACCTACTGATTTTTTTTTGTGGATTTTGCCCTGCTGAATTTTGAGTTTCGGGCCTTCAAATTTAGAAAAAACAGAATGGGCGCCAATGTTTTGAAATTGTTTTATCGTATGATCTAATTGAGTTAAAACATAATGATGAATTTTTAATTGCAGAACTATAGTAGTTTGATATCATTCTGACTAAGTCGCTAAAGGTGTAGCAAAGAAAAAGTGTTTTAAAAAAATGTGTATTATAATTTTGTAGCTATGAAATTTACCTTGACCTTACAACCTACGAAGACACAGTAAAATATGGTTAATTTTTATTGTTATTGGATTCCATAAGGTCGAAAACGTAGAAAAGATATTTGAAGAACCAGATATTTTGGTGTGTTCAATCTACATGTCTAGGTCTCCATACAGCTGGATTGGCATCGTGTTTGACACCTACAACTAGGGTTCAATCAAAGCTGGTACTAGATCCACAAGAAAAAGTGAAGCACCAATTCGGAGATCGGGAGATATTCCCTTAACCACAGGATAGGCAAAGATTATTGTACCACCCAGGAAAATAGCACAATTCTTACGGAAGTGTTTGGTCAACAGTTCGTCACAAAACAAAACTGTTTTAATAATTTTTGGTCAACAGTTCGCTATAAGACAATACTTTTTTCTTTTTTTTTTACTAGTGTTTGGTGAACAGTTCGCCGCAAGACAAGACTGTTTTGTTAGTGTTTGGTCAACAGTTCACCACAATACAAGACTGTTTTGGTAGCTTTTGGTCAATAGTTCGCTTCAAGACAAGACTGTTTTGTTAGTGTTTGGTCAATAGTTCGCTTCAAGACAAGACTGTTTTGTTAGTGTTTGGTCAACAGTTCGCCGCAAGACGAGACTGTTTTGTTAGTGTTTGGCCAATAGTTCACCACAAGACAAGACTGTTTTGTT
>NW_013678869.1:0-4173 GCF_000517525.1 Limulus polyphemus | reverse complement strand
GTTTGGTCAACAGTTCGCTTCAATACAAGACTGTTTTGTTAGTGTTTGGTCAACAGTTCGCCGCAAGACAAGACTGTTTTGTTAGTGTTTGGTCAACAGTTCGCTTCAATACAAGACTGTTTTGTTAGTGTTTGGTCAACAGTTCGCTTCAATACAAGACTGTTTTGTTAGTGTTTGGTCAACAGTTCGCTTCAATACAAGACTGTTTTGTTAGTGTTTGGTCAACAGTTCACCACAATCCAAGACTGTTTTGGTAGCTTTTGGTCAACAGTTCACCACAAGACAAGACTGTTTTGTTAGTGTTTGGTCAACAGTTCACCACAAGATAAGACTGTTTTGTTAGTGTTTGGTCAACAGTTCACCACAAGAGAAGACGTTTTGTTAGTGTTTGGTCAACAGTTCACCACAATATAAGACTATCTTGTTAGTGTTTGGTCAACAGTTCACCACAATATAAGACTATCTTGTTAGTGTTTGGTCAACAGTTCACCACAATATAAGACTGTCTTGTTAGTGTTTGGTCAACAGTTCACCACAAGATAAGACTATTTTATTCTTAGGAGGGCTTCTGTAGGAAACATAAGTCGCCTACAATGACCCTGGTATAGACACTGCCCAACTTAAAGGATGACATGAAAATTCCGCTACATTGTATCAATGCAGGCACACGCTTTGCTAGCATGAGATGCAACAATGTATGGACAAAGAATGGATGCATAAGTAGCCAAAATAGATCCTTTTGATCTGCATACAGTCACAGGGTGTGACATCATGTCCTCTTGAGTTGCATACAGTCACAGGGTTGACATCACGCCCATTTGATCTGCATACAGTCACAGGGTGTGACATCATGTCCTCTTGATCTGCATACAGTCACAGAGTGACAGCACGTCCTCTTGATCTGCATACAGTCACAGGGTGTGACATCACGTCCTCTTGATCTGCATACAATCGTCTTGATTTGGTCACATTAAGAACAGCTCTTAAGGTTTCCTCCAGTGCAAGGAACTACTACAAGATATTGGACAAAATCCATTAGTTGAAGCAACTATGAGATATGTGATAAAGTTCACCTACAATACGTCAGACGGAGACACTCTTGACAAAGCCAGAATTATCTTCTTCGAGACAGCACTGCGTCCCGAGCTTCCCATGAGAGACGCCGCTAGATACCACATCTAGAGGGCGCACCTTCAGTCTGTCGTGTGGCTTGAAGTAGACCAACCTCTGCCAAACATGGAATGGTAACTAAAGGATGGTCATAAGTTCTCCGTTCCTCCTGTACCTTAGTCATGTGTGGCAGAGCTACTAGATGCTTCACACACTATCAGTATCCTATACAGCATGTTGATGAATAGCAGTGTTTTTTTTGCACACGTAATAGCAATTAATGTTGTATAATGCGGAAATGAAGTTCATAGATCTATGTGTTTTATTTTCTGTTTATTACAAAATTATTATTTTTTTCCATTGGAAATATTTCAAATGTTTTAATGCTTAGAATTATAATGGCGAGTAATTTACTGAGCTACACAATTGGCTATCTGTGGTCTGCCCACCACGGGTATGGAAACCCGGTTTCTACCATTGTAAATCCGCAGACATACCGCTGTACCACTGGGGAGGCATTTATATTGTTACATTTGCAATCGAGACTAATAATATTTCGTGGTAATCTACAAGCGTGTATTTTGAAAGAATTGGAACCAATGACTGATACAGAGCTATCACACTGCAGTGACGAAACTTTCTTTACACAATCACAAACGAAACATCTGCATATAAGGTAGGGTTTCACAAGTCCCTATAGAGAATGTTGTGTTGTGGTGCACGTAACAATGGGGCTTCACAAGTCCCTGTATGGAATGTTGTGTTGTGGTGCAAGTAACAATGGGGCTTCACAAGTCCCTATATGGAATGTTGTGTTGTGGTGCAAGTAACAATGGAGCTTCACAAGTCCCTATATGGAATGTTGTGTCGTGGTGCACGTAACAATGGGGCTTCACAAGTCCCTGTACGGAATGTTGTGTTGTGGTGCAAGTAACAATGGAGCTTCACAAGTCCCTGTATGGAATGTTGTGTTGTGGTGCAAGTAACAATGGGGCTTCACAAGTCCCTATATGGAACGTTGTGTCGTGGTGCACGTAACAATGTTGTTTATATGTGTGGAACTTGAGAACTTATATCCAGTTACACAGTTTACTAAATGTGTGAGAAACTTGTGAGAAGTTAGTTCAAAAAACAAATTATATTCAAGAGTCTTTGAATAAACTAAACTTAAAACTTCTGCCTGTAATAGTAAGGGAAAAGTTGAAGCATACAGAATGTACATGTGACCAGTTCCAGGAGGGTATGTGACCAGCTCCAGGAGAGTATGTGGCCAACTCCAGGAGGGTATGTTACCAGTTCCATGAGAGTATGTGGCCAGTTCCAGGAGAGTATGTAACCAGGTCCAGGAGAGTATGTGGCCAGCTCCAGGAGGGGTATGTTACCAGTTCCATGAGAGTATGTGGCCAGTTCCAGGAGATTATGTAACCAGGTCCAGGAGAGTATGTGACCAGCTCCAGGAGAGTTTTGGAGTGAAAAAAGAACGAGCATTTATGGTACAGTTCAGAAACACCCAAAATATTTCTGGACACAACTAGAAAGTGTTCAAAGTAATCTTGGTGCACCCAGGTGAAACATCGGAGGAAGCACTTGGTGCACCCAAGTTAGACGTCAGAAGAAGCATAAGAGTAGCTGGTCTGATAGCATAATCACCCCAACTTTTATGACTTTGCCTACTGTCCAAAAATCCAATAAGAAAGAGATCTTATGGCCGATCGAGCTAGATATACTATTACAGTGCTGCCACGAGCCAGAAAGCAGTTTGATTTGTAAACACCATTCAATGAAAATGGGCACTTTTGTAACTAGAAGAAGGAAGTTAAGAAAGCGGTGCTCCCTTCACATCAACAGAGAAAGCTCTAGTCAAAATGGGGGTTCCTGCCTTATAAATACCATCATTTTAGGACAAAAAAAACTTAAGAAAGCGGTGCTCCTTTCACATCAACAGAGAAAGCTCTAGTCAAAGTGGGGTTC
Source organism: Limulus polyphemus (assembly GCF_000517525.1). Classification (NCBI taxonomy): domain Eukaryota; kingdom Metazoa; phylum Arthropoda; class Merostomata; order Xiphosura; family Limulidae; genus Limulus; species Limulus polyphemus. Next base: position 1,092 of record NW_013678869.1, on the reverse strand, counting down.
AAAGAACCAACCTTAAAGAGAAAGGAAACGATGCGGTAAAAACAGTGATACCTACCAGCACATGGTGTGAGGAACCTTAAAGAAATGTACAGAAGATTGTAAAGTGCTCCTCCAGCAAAACTCACCCCAAAAGTAACAGAGTCATAGGTCAGTCTCAACAGAGTAACTCCATCTCGGGAGTGAGAGATTATGTTGAAATGACAGCACTTTCACCACTGACATCACCAAAATGCACCTAACATGGACAGCAAATGGAATGGTAAGTGTAACGAGAAAAAGAAAGAAAAAGGTAATGAACATACTATGAGCTGTATAATATGTACATTTATATCGATTCTATCATCTTCAATCTTATTATTCCTCAACACTGTCCATCTTCTAATTCTTCTGCCATCTGTAAAATGTATGAGTTACCAGTCAACTCACGAGCTCACGTCAGAATTCACGATTCCCTGGTTTGTAAATAAACTAATTGTACTTACTACCCCCCAGTGGGCAGATAACTCACTAACAACACATATTTTAAACAATACTATCATGCTGACAGGGATGCCAACTTCAAAAAGTGTTGTATTATCTGCTAATCCCTCCCGTCTGTCTTGTTTATAATAATTTAATGTACATACACATCCATATAAAGAGAACGAGCGGAACAACAAACAGCAGGTTGTCTCATAACTAAGAGAAGATCGGCATAGATAAGCAACTAGCTTATCTTAGATTTTGTTTCCTGGCAATAAGTAGCTCGTCACGTGACCACTTCTGCTACAAGATGAATTGAAACATAACGAGAAAGCAACAATTAAGAGTTACCCATTGACAGGTGTTTAGAAGAATCGTCCACTGAGGAATTCTGTCACTAGGTGCCCAGAATAAAACAGAAATACAGGTACTTTAGTCCTGGGGCAAAGAAATATTATGAAGACATTAGTCACATAGTCAAGACGGAGATCGACAAAGCCTGGAATGCTTTAATAAGGAGGCAAATTCCTCCTTGTTTCTACACGACTTAATTGTTCTTTTATACACCCAGGGAGATCGAGCCTCCCCCCAAAAAATGGAGTTTGTTTGATTTTAGATTGCTATCAGATG
>NW_013678868.1:7995-10649 GCF_000517525.1 Limulus polyphemus | reverse complement strand
GAGGAGCCAGTAGTAAGAAAATACCACCAACAAGTCAGCTTCGGGAAACCAGTAGTGGTTGGTGCTAAGGGACGCCCACCAACCTCCATCGTGAAAGTACCAACAGCTAGGTGTAAAATGCCAAGCACACACAGTGTTTATGTGAGAGGAAAGCTGGATAGCCAAAAGTGCAACTTTGTCATAGACTCTGCGTCTCAGCAAACCATTGTAAGCATCAAGGAGAAGCCATAGAGAAGCTTTATGATGTGACAGGACATTCTACAACATTGTGGGGACCAGTGTGGGTAACTATTGAGCTCATGGGTATAAAGGACAGACAGAAAGTATACTGGGCTGACATTGAAGACGAATGCAAATTAGGATTGGACTATCTATTACCTAGGAAGTTTGTAATTGATTTTGATAAAATTATATTTGGGAATAACAAAGGCCAAGTTCCAGTAACTGTTAAAAGAGAAGTTGAACTAATTAGGTGTCATCAAGCTGAAGTCAAGCCGACTGAAAGAGTTGATGATGGTGAAGTAAAAACAAATATTGATATTAAAGCAGAGCAGGAGAAAAATTTATTCCTTTAGGTTAATAACTATGAGAAGAGGCCAGCATGACCAGGTGGTTAGGGCACTCGACTCGCAATCTGTGGGTCGCGGGTTCGAATTCCCCGTCCCACCAAACATGCTTACCCTTTCAGCCGTGGGGGCGTTATAATGTCACGGTCAATCCCCCCTATTCGTTGGCAAAAGCGTAGCCCACGAGTGGGCGGTGGGTATTAATGACTACCTGCCTTCCCTCTAGCCTTACACTGCAAAATTAGCCCTCGTGTAGCTTTGCGCGAAATTCAAAACAAACAAACTGTGAGAAGAAACATCAAAATAACACTCCAGATGTCGCTTATCACCAGTTTTACAGTTAAACATTACAAATTAATTTTGTTTGTAGTATCTATGGGGTTTTGAGTCCATTTTGCTTCACCATATAGTAGCCTGAATTAATTTAGGTGTGTGAATATTGTTACGACATTTCGTCGAATTTAATATTATATAGCGGACTAACTGTTTCATGATTGTATCTATATATGTTAAGGATTTATTTTTTTCTCACCAGAGGTGAAATTGAAAAGAGAATCTGTAAAAAGGAAAAGAAATCTTTAGCATAGATATGTAAAATTTTGTTTGTGTTTAAGCACAAAGCTACACAACGTGCTATCTACATTGTGCCCATGTCGAGTATTGAGCCCCGCTTTTTAGTGTTATAAGCCTCCACACTTACCGTTGCAACAATGAAATATTTTTAATCATTACTGAAGTGGACAAATTTTAAATTGTTTGTGTGAAAATAAGAAACTACAAAATCCTTTTATCATTTAAAATACTTTTCAGTGTCTTTCAGTCAACATTCCGGTTCTCCCCCAGTCTGCAGACTTACAACGCTAAAAACCGGGTTTCAATACCCGTGGTGAGCAGAGCACAGAGAGCCCTTTGTGTAGCTTTGTGCTTTACTAAAATAAACATTTCGGTTCTGAAAATCCAAACAAGCTACCAATAAATATATCTCAGGTAAAATATCATTTGAAATATCTCGGGTAAAATATCAATAGAAGTATCTCGGGAAAATATCAATAGAAGTATCTCGGGTAAAATATCAATAGAAGTATCTCAAGTAAAATATCAATAGAAGTATCTCAAGTAAAATATCAATAGAAGTATCTCGGGTAAAATATCAATAGCAGTATCTCGGATAAAATATCAATAGAAGTATCTCAAGTAAAATATCAATAGAAGTATCTCGGGTAAAATATCAATAGAAGTATCTCGGGTAAAATATCAATAGAAGTATCTCGGATAAAATATCAATAGAAGTATCTCAAGTAAAATATCAATAGAAGTATCTCGGGTAAAATATCAATAGAAGTATCTCGGGTAAAATATCAATAGAAGTATCTCAAGTAAATTATCAAGGGTATGACAGAAGTCAAACAAAGAAGCTGTGGTGGTGATATCTTTTGTTTTTATTTTTGCCTCCCAGTGGCGCAATGGCGAGTCTGCGTACGGACTTACACCGCTAGAAAACGGGTTTCGATACCCGTAGTGGGCACAGCACAGATAGCCTATTGTGTAGCTTTGTGCTTAACTGTAAATAAACAGCAACGTTTTGGCTTAATATCGTTATAGTTATTACATGCTTTTAAACAGCACGTAAATATAAAAAAAATCGATTAATCAATTTTTCAAAATTTTCAACATTTATGTCTTGCTGAAATTTGAGCCTCCTGTCTCCCCCCCCCCCTCTTCCTGAGAATAACACTTCAATTATCAAACATGAAGCTCTAACAGAATCTGTTTACCAGCAAGTATTGAGAAGCATGAGAGATCCTGTTACACAGATATGCGTGCCAACAACCACAGCAGCCAAATTATTAATTAAATTCCACCGCTACATGCGTAACTAAAAAAGTTGGTTCGTCCGTTCTCCTGAATACTGAGCAGGTTAATTCAAGGAAATAATAATTAATAAGGTATGACGTTAAAAATTAATCAAAACTTATTCTTTATCAACTTAATCCACGTCATGACAGTTGTCAAGCGATCTGCTAATATTAGGTCGTCAAGAAATTTATTTCGCTGTTTTGTAGAAAACCCCAAACAACTTATATATCA
>NW_013678868.1:5648-7067 GCF_000517525.1 Limulus polyphemus | reverse complement strand
TTCCCATATTCCTTAGATGTTTACGTATTATTTCATGAGAGACATGCAATTTCAGGTCCATTCACAGTGTATGGCCTTGGGTTAGGCTCAACAAGCGTCTTCAGAGCATCAGTATTAATTCCAACATCTCAGCCCCCGCCATCACAGTTTTTAAGGATAAAGTCACCTGAACGAAGTTTGCTGAACCATCGTTGACACTTGTGAACGTTCAAAACATTTCCATAAACTTCTTTGATATTCTGTGTGACCACAGAGGCGTTGTTTCCCTTCTTATATTCAAACAGCATTACATGCCGAATATGTGTCTCGTCGTGTGCCATCACTATAAGGGATTAGAGTATACTAAATTTTACACATTATATAGGCTACACTGACGTGACGTTTAGGCGGTTCGTTCAACTATTTTACGTGATGTACATTTGGGGGTGGGGTTAATGAAAGTATTCCAAAACGCAATATTAATTTATTGACGACCTACTATAAATAGCGTCTCAAGTATGCACTACTATATCTGTCGTATCCCAGTAGGCCTGGAGAACCCTGGTATTCATCGAAAGGCCTCGTCGGCATTGAATATCGTATATAGTGTGGTTGGCATATTATTCTACACTTTTTTCTTAATTTCATTCATATGTTCTTATTAATATTTTTTGTTTCAGAAGCTGGCCAGATAAACCAAACAATACCTGAAAAAGGAATGGGATCAATCTTCATACAGTTATCCAACTGGTGGCGCTGGCAATCAACTGGGTTATATTTTTTGCAACATGTTTCCTGTGAAGATATTACAGTAGTTGTAGCATAGGGGGAACTTTCACAATTTAAAGAAGTATTAAATAGTCTAATTGCTGTACTAGTTTTAATTTATAAATGCCATCTGCCGAGTGCATCAAACTGTAATAATATCGGCAGACATGTTTTTCTAAGACCAAAGAAAAAAAAATGACTGAAAACTTGCATTCCAATTTCAAGCAGTTAGACGAGAGGAGGCAAACTTTACTAAAGAATAAACGTGAAACGAAACTGGCCACTAGAATATTAAAAGTATTCTACATATTATGTAATTTCAGATTCTACCAAAAAGTGTATAAAAATATGATTAATAAACAGCTTTATAAAACAGAAGTGCTGGGTGTAATTTTCATGTGTTTTCTGAACTGTGATACTGTATAATAAAGTTATCAACTTTGTAAAGCAGAAGTACTGGGTGTAATTTTCGTGTGTTTTCTGAACTGTGATACTGTATAATAATATTATAAACTTTGTAAAGCATAAGTACTGGGTGTAATTTTCGTGTGTTTTCTGAACTGTGATACTGTATAATAATATTATAAACAACTTTGTAAAACAGAAATGCTGGGTGTAATTTTCGTGTGTTTTCTGAACTGTGATACTGTATAATAATATTATAAACTTTGT
>NW_013678868.1:2871-4882 GCF_000517525.1 Limulus polyphemus | reverse complement strand
TTGTGTAATAATATTATAAACTTTGTAAAGCAGAAGTCCTGGGTGTAATTTTCGTGTGTTTTCTGAACCGTGATAATGTATAATATTATAAACTTTGTAAAGCAGAAGTACTGGGTGTAATTTTCGTGTGTTTTCTGAACCGTGATAATGTGTAATGATATTATAAACAACTTTGTAAAACAGAAGTGCTGGGTGTAATTTAACATTATAAAATACTGGTTGTCAATATTTACTTCATGAGCACTAATCAGGTTAAATTCAAACCTTTAATCACAGAAGGCAGCATAAACTGAGAGATGTCACAGATGCCTGGTTTTGGTACTCTTTTAGCCTCTATCATATCATTCCCACAGGCGATCCGTGATATTGCTTCTATCAAACCTTCTGTCTTACACATGAAGTAACTTCCCTGGAACCATTGTACCATTACCACAGGTGATCCTCAATGTTGCCTCTACCAAGCCTTTTGTCTTACACATGACGTTACTTCCCTAAAAAACTGATACCATTCCCACTGGCGATCCTTGATATTGCTTCTACCAAACTTTCTGTCTTACATACGAGGTAACTTCCTTGGACACATGATATCATCTCCACAGACGATCCTCGATGTTGCCTCTACAAATCCTTCTGTCTTACACATGAGGCAACTTCCCTGGAACCATCGTACCATTACCACAGGTGATCCTCGATGTTGCCTCTACAAAACTTTCTGTCTTACAGATGAAGTAACTTCCCTGGAACCATCGTACCATTACCACAGGTGATCCTCGATGTTGCCTCTACAAAACCTTCTGTCCTACACATGAGATACCTTCAAATGTCAGTTGTGAGACGATCCTCGATGTTGCCTCTACAAAACCTTCTGTCCTACACATGAGATACCTTCAAATGTCAGTTGTGAGACGATCCTCGATGTTGCCTCTACAAAACTTTCTGTCTTACAGATGAAGTAACTTCCCTGGAACCATCGTACCATTACCACAGGTGATCCTCGATGTTGCCTCTACAAAACTTTCTGTCCTACACATGAGATATCTTCAGACGTCAGTTGTGACACCAAAGCTCTATAAGGTTTCAAAACAGGCTTTAAATTTAAAAACCTGTGAATAGTAGGATTTATTAACAGCTGCGAGCGAGATACAACCTACTGTTAATCTTCTCTGAACTTACGTAATTACATGGTCTGGATTTACGTAATTACAAGCGTACGGGAAACGCCTGGATGCTTTACAGTGACGACATAGGACGTGAGGCGTCTCTATACAGTTATAGTTTCCACATACACGTACATGCGGTGAATGTACTGCAAGCTTGGGCACTTGTGGTGGCAGAGAAACAACTGATCTTGTTTTACAACCGAGGAGGTGCTAGAATAGAGTATGGGCTGAAGTCAACATAGCCCAAAATTATCAAAAGGAGAATAAAGGGAAAACAACTTATAAATAACGATCCTACTTAATGCATATACATTCAAAAGACTTATTTAGCTCTCATAAACTTAAAGATGTTTTTCCATTTACAACCCTTAGTTTAAACATATTGTTATCGCCAACAATAACAGCGATAAAGAAAGTTTGCTTCCTCAACAAACAACTATCGGTAAAGTGTTTATTTGTTGTTTAGCAAAAAGCTACACGATGGGTTATCTGTGCTCTACCCAACGCGTTAATCGAAACCTCATTGTAAGCGTTATAAACCCCATGCTTACTTTTCAGAAGAGGGCAACGGTAAAGACCCCCCCCCGATTTTCAAAAAGCAAAAAAATTACTAGATATGTAAAATTATTATTTACGTTATTGCAAAATCATAAGGTATTTGTAATTACAGGGGTATTGTTGCGTCATCGAGGTCACGTGACTGATGTGGCGCCACCTATTTTCTAGAACTATCCTGTACCTTGGCGAATGCTCTAGTATTTACCATATATAGGGTAGTCTGGTATATAAAAGAGGGTGACAACGTGACGGGGGAATAGTGTGTAATGTGTGTATAGGTAATGAGTAATTGA
>NW_013678868.1:0-2279 GCF_000517525.1 Limulus polyphemus | reverse complement strand
TAAAGTTTCGTCGGAAACGAAGTTACGGAAAGTTAATTAACAAACGGAGACGTAACAGTATGATTAGTATCTAAATTCTTTTATTTCTCGTTGATACAGTAATTTTGAAGATATTGTTACGTCTCCATTTGTTAATTGATTTTCCGTAACTTCGTTCCGACGAAACTTAAGCGACACAAGTCTTTTCTTAATAAAACTGGTTTATTCTTTCCGAATATAACTTTACCGATACACTCAACTTCAACAATCGCGCTAAACAAACGCTATAATAACGAACGTGCTCAATAATACTTCTGACTGCAGATCAAATACTCACTGTCTACACACACACATTATTGCGTCACGTTGTCACCCTCTTATATATATACCAGACTACCCTATCTAGTAAATGCTAGTGCATCCATGAAGGAACAAGATAGTTCTAGAAACTAGATGGCGTGAGAATCACATGATCTCGATGACGCAACAATATTTTTATCGAATCATAGTTTTATATTTATTCAGCCCGTGCCAGAAAAATGTCGACTTTCAGTCTTCCATAGAAGAAAACAATTTCGATATCATAACTTTTTCAAACTAGAGTTACTTGACCCCCTATTTTTTTATTTTTTTTCTGCATGCGCCTTGTGTATATAAATATACCAGGGTCCGAAATACGCGCCGTTCAGTCGACCTTGACCAGCTTGGAAGCCCGCCCGTGGGCCAACCGACTAGAATAAATAATAATAATCTAATCATCTCTGTAAGAATTTTAAACAGTTTCCTATTTTTACTTTCTTAACAAACGTGCATTTCTATAATTTTTTCTTAAAACCATAGCGGTGTTTTCGTATCTTTACTTTGAAAACCATAGCAGTGTTTTCGTATCTTTACTTTGATCTCCCAAATGGTGCCTCAAGCTCTGGCCTATTTTTAAATATTATGATGTTACTATAACGTCTGAAATGAAAAGTAGGTCCCTGGAACACGTGAATGACACGATCGATCCAAACAAAGTGTGACCAATATTAACATCTCAATACTTATCGGTTAGTATTAAAATATTAATTTCAAGTCACATTATGTTTGGTGTGTGATAATTTATCTGGATTACTATAGGTATTACGTGATATAATAAAAAAAACTGTTGTTTTAAATTAAACAGTTTTGTTTAACGCTACACATATATAATAACAATTGTGTCTTTCTTTTAAACAAAAAATCACATCTGCAAACTATAACATTGAATGAGATGTATACACGTGTTTTTGAAGTGGACCAGTAAAACCTCGTAATTTGTGAAGGACCAATTAAAAATATTGCAAATTTCGGACCTTGATATATTTCGAACTGAACCAACAGTGGACAAACATTACGAAATAAAGTAAAAAAGGATCACACATTAAATAACTTATAAATCATGCTGGCACAAGTCATTGCCCATGATAACTTTCGCACAGTACCAAAACTCATTAACTAGGCTGCACGTATAGCAGCCAAAAGATTATATGAAATATTATATTTTGTATTTAGTACAAAAATAATGTTAAATCTTTCTGAAACACTGAACCAACAGTCAGTGTTTAATCTTACAAATAATGCTAACCCGACTAACAAGGTTTAATTTTAGAGAAAACATTAAACCAACCAAGTTTAATCTTAGAGAAAACACTGAAACAACCAATAACGTTTAATCTTAGAGAAAGCATTTATCTTACGAAGAACGAATAATTTCGTTAATAAACTATGTTCAACATTCCAAACCATTCAGTACACTAAATTTCTATTCCTTTGTAAAAAAATACAATTAATAATGGTGTTAAAACAGGACTATATTTTTTTTATTAAGCATTTACAAAGGCAGCGATATGAAACGAGGTAGTAGAAATCTATCCTTGTAGTAACGAAGTTCGAAAACTAGCTCATTATTATATCATGAAGTATAATACTTAACATACACACATTGTTCCAGACAGTTCTCTCCTAACGCCATAATTATCATCATGAAGTATAATACGTAACATACACACACTGTTCCAGACAGTTCTCTCCTAACGCCATAATTATCATCACACACAATAATACGTAACATACACACACTGTTCCAGACAGTTGTTTCCTAACGCCATAACTATCATCACACGCAATAATACGTAACATACACACACACTGTTCCAGACAGTTGTTTCCTAACGCCATAACTATCATCACACGCAATAATACGTAACATACACACACTGTTCCAGACAGTTCTCTCCTAACGCCATAACTATCATCACACACAATAATACGTAACATAC
>NW_013678867.1:0-8366 GCF_000517525.1 Limulus polyphemus | reverse complement strand
ATAATAACAACAGTTAGGGGCGCTTACTTTACTGTGTATTGAATGACAATAACAACAGCATGGGACGCTTACTTTACTGTGTATTGATGAGAATAACAACAGTTAGGGGCGATTACTTTACTGTGTATTGTATGAGAATAACAACAGCATGGGACGCTTACTTTACTGTGTATTGAATGACAATAACAACAGTTAGGGGAGCTTACTTTACTGTGTATTGAATGACAATAACAACAGTTAGTTCGTTTCGTTGTTAATTACATCCACAGTTTTTGGGGTTACCTACATTCAATCGTTTTCGGTGTTAACTACATTCAACCGTTTTCGGTGTTAACTACATTCAGCCGTTGTTGGAATTATCTACATGCACAGTATTCGGTGTTAAATACAGACCAGTATTGTTAGCCCTAATATGTATCAATCTACAAAGGAAATTAATGCACTTTTCAACAAGAAATGCACACACATAAATGAACATGAATGAGTGACATTTACGTGTATTCAAATCAGCCACAAGTCTTTTCTCCAATGTTGTTTTTCGGCTTACGTGTAACATCTGCCATCATACGTACATAGGAGAAACCCGAATAAACCTAAAACCAGGGATCTGAGGACACATTGATTCTCTTTATATACAACAAGAAGAAATAAGCGCAGTTGTAGAACATTTTAAACTAATCCATGACAAATAACACCTGTCAAGAAACCACCAAGTACGCCGACAGATCTTTTCATCAAACATTTACGACCATAGATGGCGCCTATAATTATAGTTATTTCTACCTGTAACTTGGATAAAACTTTTGTTTATTACAGTTAATTAATTCAACAATACAGTTCTTTCATCAATAAACTATACTATATAATATGTGAAATGAACGTTATAGAATCGAACATAGTCTATTATTCAAACAATTTGAAGCTTTGTACTTGCAGTTTCAGTTTATGTTTTAGTGAAACGCTCTTAAAGACGTTGTAAAGCGAAACGTTCGATGTCCAATTAAAGAAAAGTAACATTTTTTTAAGATCATTTATATCTAGTATTAAAATGTTTTTTTTATACATTAATATGAACCATAGGGATCAAATAACGAATCAACGCCCCATAAACCAAGCAAGTACCTCATTAGTTTCTATTTTTTACTTAATAATTTGTTCCTTTGTGTTACTTTTGGTTGGTATTTCTCACATGATTCAAATACCCGTTTCAGTTTCACTATCCACCGCTCGTAATGACTTTTTTAGTCTTCACATGCGTTGTATATATCGGTATCCAGCTTCTCCGATTGTTGCACCGATTTCTTGAATTAATAGTGTAAGTCCTATCGGATTGTTGTGCTGATTTCTTGAATTAATAGTGTAAGTCTTATCATATTGTTGTGCTGATTTCGTGGATTAATAGTGTAAGTCTTATCGGATTGTTGTGCAGATTTCTTGAATTAATAGTGTAGGTCTTATCATATTGTTGCACCAATTTCTGGATTAATAGTGTAAGTCTTATCATATTGTTGCACCAATTTCTTGAATTAATAGTGTAAGTCTTATCATATAGTTGCACCAATTTCTTGAATTAATAGTGTAGGTCTTATCATATTGTTGCACCAATTTCGTGGATTAATAGTGTAAGTCTTATCATATTGTTGCACGGATTTCTTGAATTAATAGTGTAAGTCTTATCATATTGTTGCACCAATTTCTTGAATTAGTACTGTAAGTCTTATCATATTGTTGCACCAATTTCGTGGTTTAATAGTGTAAGTCTCATCATATTGTTGCACGGATTTCTTGAATTAATAGTGTAAGTCTTATCATATTGTTGCACCGATTTCTTGAATTAATAGTGTAAGTCTTATCATATTGTTGCACCGATTTCGTGGATTAATAGTGTAAGTCTTATCATATTGTTGCACCGATTTCGTGGATTAATAGTGTAAGTCTTATCATATTGTTGCACCGATTTCGTAGATTAATAGTGTAAGTCTTATCGGATTATTGTGCTGATTTCGTGGATTAATAGTGTAAGTCTTATCGGATTATTGTGCTGATTTCGTGGATTAATAGTGAATGTCTTATCGGATTGTTGTGCTGATTTCGTGGATTAATAGTGTAAGTCTTATCAGATTTTTGTGCTGATTTTGTGGTTTAATAGTGTAAGTCTTCTCGGATTGTTGTGCTGATTTCGTGGGTTAATAGTATAAGTCTTCTCGGATTGTTGTGCTGATTTCGTGGATTAATAGTGTAAGTCTTATCAGATTTTTGTGCTGATTTTGTGGTTTAATAGTGTAAGTATTCTCGGATTGTTGTGCTGATTTCGTGGGTTAATTGTTATTTTTTTCAGGAAATCTGTGCAGCTCCAAAACATTTACCAAGTTTCTCTCGTTGTAAAAAAAATTGCAAAAAAAGAGCACAATCGAAAAATGTGCGTGATATAAGATAGAATTCACAAACAAATAAAAATTATACCTTTTAATATAATATTCATAACGCTTTTGGAAGGGCATGTAACAGTCTTTTTCAGCTCGACATATTCGTACACTCAAATCATAAAGATCTGTTCAGATCAGTGATTTAGAACTTCCAAGACAGTGATGTTTTTTGTACTTCGTGACATCAAAAGAAAAAAAGAAAAGAAATATTGATTAACAGTGGACACCAAGCTCATACATAAAGAGACCTTCAACAAGTCGTACCCCAGTCATGGTAAACAAAATGCAGTGTCTTGTAATGGGTGAGAATCGAAGAACAGAAGCGCTAGTATTAAAAGCTGTCCACGTGTCCAAGACTACAATACGCAACATAATAGAAATAATACACAAACTGTTTTCACGACGTATTCGTTCAACCATCAAATACCTCAGGAAGCTGGAGAATGTTATTCTGTAGAAAAAGTACTGATCAGGTTGCCGGACGCTATGCCTGTGGAGTTCTGTGCAATTTGAAAATTCAAACAGTCACTAGAAAACTGTTGTCTTCGTACTCGAGATGGGTTATGGAAAGCCAGCAAGGACGAGAGACGTGCTTTGAGCATGAAATCCTTAAGACGGAGCAATTTATAATGAAAACTTCGCTAAATAGTTATTATAAAGATGCACAGTTATCAGCTAGAGCAGGAACGAACGTGGTGACATGGACTGTAACGACGTGGTGAGGCTCCAAAAACGTTTTAATATAACATACCTAACCTCTGTATCCTATTACTTTTAAATCGAGAAAACTATAAGCAACATTATTTAAATGAGTTTGATATACTAAATTAAACTTCTATATACGTAAGTATATGATAATTTTGTTTTATTAGATCCTAACAATTACATATGAAAACAGCACATAAACTCCATTGGTAGCTTTGCGTTTAACAACAACTAATCCTAAAATGAACAGATTTAATTGCCACAGGCTTGAAATTCCAGATATTGGTAAACACAACTTTGAAAGTTTAAAGTTTTTTAAAATTCTCTGCTTTTCAAATCAGCAAATTCGATTTATCCTAAAGAGCGACAAGTAAACGTAAGCCTTGAGTAATAATAAGTAAGGCATTTTCTGCATTATAATCTGATTAATGCTGTAATATTGTAGATTAGCCTCAAGACTAAAAACACGTGTTTCTATAGTATAAGAGAACGAGCATGGTTTAAAAGTTTGCTGGATTTTTCAGAAATATTGACAATTACGTAGCAAAAGTGAAATAACGAAGAAACCAGAAGTTATAAAGATATATTTCTGATTAAAATTAGGAGTTAAGTTCTCCCAAGGCATTTTCTTCGAGTTTCAATCCATATAAAGAATGATTACTTCTTGACCGTAGGCTATATGTAATGAGAATTTTATGGTACCATATGCATGAACCTAACCCTTCTGTAGGGCAAACAGACATCTCAAAATATCAACAACGAAACTTTGAGTTTCTGACATTAAGTACATTTTTTTTTAATTGGCAAAGAAATGTAACGTATATAAATCGTAATTTTCGTTATCATTACAATTTTAATTTTTGTATTATAAACACGTCAGAGGTCACAGTTACTATGGGTACGCTACTTCGGAGACCCCATGTTAGAATTTTATGTATTATTCACCTAAGTTTGTAAAAAAAAATATTTTTATTTCTTGGATTTGGTATTAATCAACACTGGGCCTGGCATAGCTATTTGGTTAGACTCAGAATCTGTGGATGGTGGGATCGAAACCCCGCAATGAACATGTTCACCCTTTCAGCCGTGAGAGCGTTATAATGTGATGATTGATCCCACTATTTTTTTGGTAAAATAGTAGCCCAGAAATTGGCGGTGGGTGCTGCCGGTCGGTTGGTTGCTTGCTCTGGACAGAGACTTTTAATAGCTTTTCGTATGCCAACAATTAATCAATAAGATACAATAATACTTTCAGACAAAAAAAATTGTTTGTTCTGCGTCCACTTATAACTACAGTAACAAGAGTATATAAGTAGTTATCACGTTTGTCCTGCGTCCACTTATAACTATAGTAACAAGAGTATATAAGTAGTTACCGCGTTTGTTCTGCGTCCATTTATAACTATAGTAACAAGAGTATATAAGTAGTTACTTCGTTTGTCCTGCGTCCACTTATAACTACAGTAACAAGAGTATATAAGTAGTTACCGCGTTTGTTCTGCGTCCATTTATAACTATAGTAACAAGAGCTAAACAAAGGCTACAAGCGCCAACTGCCATTAATTTTGAACTGATAAACTAGAGAGAAAACAGCTAATCAACATCACTCGCCGCCAACTCTTATGCTACTCTGATCAAGTAATGGGATTTGACCGTTTCTCTTAGAACGCACTCACGGTCTCAAAGGGCAAATCGAAATTTTACTACGACAGGATCCATAAGTCCAGTACTCCACTGTTATACATTTAATGATATAGCTGAGCTTGTCATATCAATGTTTTTATTAAGTAGATTATCAAGGTTGATACAAAACAGTAGATTATCAAGGTTGATACTAATAGTGTAAAACACACATCTAGTATCAACCTTGATAATCTAGTGTTTTACACATCTAGTATCAACCTTGATAATCTACTGTTTTACACCTCCAGTGAATATCGTTTATATTATTATCGATTTGACGGATCAGGCTTATTAATTATAGTATATATATTTTATATTATTATCGATCTGACAGGTCAAGTTTAAGTTAATTTCGGTATCTAACTTTCAATACAATCAGAACAATCTGGCGATCTTTTTCAAAGTTATCCTATACTTATATCATGGAAGGAGATGTGTGTGGCTTAAAAGATTAAAAACAAAAACGACTTAATTAACATATCTGTTCAGTATTTAAGGAAATAAAGGAAATTAAAACACTTCAAGTTCACATTCCATTGTTCCCTGCTTTAGTGATCTCGTCACTCTGATCCTATTGAGAAATTCACGGGTGCATTTTAATTAATCTGAAGTTAAACGTACATTCTAGCAATAAGTGTTGACAATGAGAGAAAACTAATGCAAAAGATGGAGATTTCTGGCTCTGATTTCACTTGTCAAACCTTTCCGTTTGATAGTTAATTAATTAAGTATTATAAGTCTTTAATCAGAATAGTTTGCGTGAACTTGTGATGTAATTAATTATTTAGGGTCATTCTGTGCATGTACGATACAGGGAGTAGAATCGTTTGTCTTCATACAAACAGCATTAGTATTAAGCCTATTTCATTTTTTTAAACACTGCATTCTTAATCTTGTCTCTTGGGGTTTTTCAGAAGGTAGATAAACAGATAATTTTATAAAAGAACCGTTATTATAAGAAATGGCCTATATCGATATAAATAGTGTTCCGATCACTACTGTATTTTTTGTATCTGAATTGACCAAAATATGTCTTCGGCAATGGATCTGACAAAAATGGAATACTTATTATTATAACTCTTCTGATTCTTGAAAATCCCTGGATTAAGAATATGGTGTTTAAAAATTTAATAGGCTTAATACTAAAGTCTTATGACAAGTATAATTATAATCATACTTCGCTGACTTGTGCACACCATAACATTTACTGTTGTTTTATAAGCACAAAAGTTACTACGTTTGTGGGTTTTGTTGTAACTTTGAGGAAAAAGACAATTTCTTTTTACAAATATATCATTTACTGTGGTCGTGAATAAATGATGTATTTGTGGAACGTATAATTGTCTTGTTTTCTTCAATTCGCTAATAATGGGGTTTCACCAAATACCGACGGCTTCGAGAATACATTATATAAATTTTATACTCTGAGAGGTGATGTTGTTCAAATTAAAGATTAAATATACAACCAAATAAAAAAACAAATATTTCTCTTACAGTTTCAGATTAAGACGTCTTATTCACTGTTGTTTAATTATCATTCTCCAGATGTTTTGTTTAAGTATCAATAAAGTGTATCAAGAATCAATAAAATCTTTCGTGAATAGCGAAAACAAAATCAGATTTTTTTTTCTTCTTGAAAATGTAAGTATTTCCAGATGCGCTACAGAACCAAGAAAAACCTGGAGTAATCAAAATAGACAAAACATACAGCTGACCAATCATTCTGCTTCGAGTTATCTCTGTTACAATCCAGGGGCTTTTGGAAGGGTGTTAAATGGAGTAAATGCAACTGACGAATCACTTTGCTTCGAGTTAACTCTGTTAACGTCCAGGGGCTTTTGGAAGGGTGTTAAATGGAGTAAATGCAACTGACGAATCACTTTGCTTCGAGTTAACTCTGTTAACGTCCAGGGGCTTTTGGAAGGGTGTTAAATGGAGTAAATGCAACTGACGAATCACTTTGCTTCGAGTTAACTCTGTTAACGTCCAGGGGCTTTTGGGAGGGTGTTAAATGGAGTAAATGCAATTGACGAATCACTAATCACTAATTAGCCCTAATTCTGAACTGGTAAATCCAAAGAGAACCATGCGTAGCAAAAGCACCCATTATCAGCTTTACGATTACTCTACGTTGACTAAATAGTGGGATTTGACTGCCACTCTTATCTCTCATTCACAACCCTAATTCTGAATTGATAGTCTAGATGGAAGCTAGCGTGGCAATAGCATTCGTAGGCTACTCTAGGGATAACCTTCTTCGACTAAATAGTAGGATTTGACTGTCACTCTTATCTCCCAATCCTCCATTCGAAAGTCCGGTACACTAACCACTTTGAAAATCCGTACACACAAGTAGAATGTTGAAAATTTCTTTAAACTGTACTCGACTTTTAACAGGACGTAAGTATACGTCAAAAGAATCGGCCTGAATGTTGAACATTTCTTTAAACTGTACTCGACTTTTAACAGGACGTAAGTATACGTCAAAAGAATCGGCCTGAATGTTGAACATTTCTTTAAACTGTACTCGACTTTTAACAGGACGTAAGTATACGTCAAAAGAATCTGCCCGAAAATGTCGCAGTTTTATGACGTCTTTTAGACCAGTTCGTTTGTGCGTTATTAAGGAGAATTTAATAAAACAAGCTGAACCATTATGACAGCGAAGAGCTAAACGGTTATTCTGAATCTCCATGCACCAGCTGTTCACTTCTTAACAAAATCTAGAAACGATAGCGGGTGGTCCTTTTTGTAAGTATTCCAGGAGAGTTCTCGATAACGATTGGAGTTACGAGTTTGCAAAACAAAACGTTTACAGGAGATCTAAGCAGCTATAGAACAAACTTATAGCTCAAAACTTCTTTGATAGAATCCCTCAGGAGTGGCGTTATCCGATAAAATTATAGGTATATCCTTAAGCCTATTTTTCATTAAAGAAATGTTTCATCAATAATCGTATCTTTTAACCTAATGCTCTGTATTCGTTATGAAAACGAGATAATCTTATTCTCTGCAGACTGTTTAAAGCTTGATTTTCAGCCCTTATTGTAGCCGCAGCTGCCACTAACAAAGTGTATGAGCTTGATTTTTTTTTTGAGGTGGAAAAACAAACAAACCCGTAATTCTTTGGCTAAATATCTCAGAGAGCGATTTGAGAAAGAAGGAATGACAGAAAATTGTATAACTCTTAAGTGGTTGTTGTTGATTAAATCTAAGCTACACAAGGGACTATTTGCACCTGTCAGCCACAGGGATTCGAGCCCCCGATTTGTAGTTTCGAAAATTTACCGGTGTTCCACTGGAGTACTAGTTACTATGAGATTTTATATTAAAAGAATTCGGTCATTTCTTTTGGTATAGACTGTTCATTATAATTTGTATTTCACACAACTAGTTTCTTCGAGGTAAAAGAATTATTTTAAATAATTAAAAAAATTACAATTTAATATAACAATTCAAACTTGTTTATTTATTTTGTGTATTTACAAGAGTTAAGGTATTTCGTATAGAATCCGTTGGAAACTTACTTAATTCTCCTAAAGATGAATAAAA
>NW_013678866.1:7049-9469 GCF_000517525.1 Limulus polyphemus | reverse complement strand
ATTTTTAAAACCGGTTGTTTGGACTATCATTCAGAAGAACTAGCGAACCAGCAAATCAAGCTTCTTCCCGGAGCGGATCAAGCATGCTCAAAAAAAGTAATTTAAATTTTGAATGAATGTTTATCAAACCATTCACGGAGTCTAGTAGTGTATTTCTTAGTATATCCCAAACACAAAACTCTTCATTTGTTTAGTCAATCCGAGGTTATAGAATATAGCTGGGGTCTAAAGTTTTATAATATATTTCTAATAATGCTTCTGATGACAATGTTGAGGATGAATAGGAATTCCTTTTTCTAATATATTTCTAATAATGCTTCTGATGACAATGTTGAAGATGAATAGGAATTCCTTTTTCTAATATATATCTAATAATGCTTCTGATGACAATGTTGAGGATGAATAGGAATTCCTTTTAAGACTAGAACTGGTAATACAAAGAATTGATAATAATATCAATTACGCGAGTTCGTAGGAATATTATTTAATTTCAACCCCATATTTACTGGCCGAACCAAATATAAACTCATTAAGACATTATCTAAACAACGTAGACACAATTATTTCTGATATCATTGTATTATTTCATGAACAGATTGCTAGAAATTAGCCCACCCGAAACAAGTTCTCTATTCGTAAAATTAAACAATTAATTGGTCACGTGACGCAGATATGTAACGTAGACTATATTTTTACGAAAACGAAAGAAAATATTATTAATAATGTCACTACTCGATGATGCCTTTAAACGTACCTAATGATCGCTATTGATAACCACGACTAACAATACAATCAATGTTGACCAGATTCAAACCACTGTAATTACGCTGTGTACAAGTGCGTTCCTATAGCTAAACACATGAAACAAGCCGACAGAATGTAATACCTCCCTAGTTCGAGGCAGGCACACCTTAAAACAAAGGACGTGCACCAGATGGCGGGCGTGGGGCATGTTAACTAAAGTCCCTTTCTTTAACTTACCGTGTGAAGAGGTTCTCATATAAGAAACCCTCTTGATTTGTCTGTAAGCTAACAACAAGATTGACAACAATGAAACATGTTGATTCTGCTTAGCTGTGCCGAGATGAAACAATAACAAGATAGACAACAATGTGACATGTCGATCCTGCTTATCTGTGTCAAGATAAAACAATAACAAGATAAACAACTATGTGACGTGTCGATCCTGCTTATCTGTGTCAAGATAAAACAATAACAAGATAAACAACTATGTGACGTGTCGATCCTGCTTTGCTGTGCCGAGATGAAACAATAACAAGATAAACAACTATGTGACGTGTCGATCCTGCTTATCTGTGTCAAGATAAAACAATAACAAGATAAACAACTATGTGACGTGTCGATCCTGCTTATCTGTGTCTAGATAAAACAATAACAAGATAAACAACTATGTGACGTGTTGATCCTGCTTAATAAGTTTAATCAAAATCCGATCATTTTTGACTGAGTTATAGAGCAAAACTAGTGTGAAAAATCGGTCCCTATGTTCACAGATAGGGATTTTTTGGATTTTCGTGAATTGTTATGTCCTTGATTCTCCAAAAACTAATCGCTTCTAAGTTTGGTAATAGTCCAAATGTATAAGAACTTTCGTTTTCGAGAAATCCTGCTGACAAACATACAATTAGGGGTGAAAACATAACAATGTGACATGTTGATCCTGCTTAACTGTGTTAAAATGATAACAAAACAGACAACAATATAGCACATTTATCTTATTCTGATAAATACCAGAAATATGATGGCAAGTAAATGTTATAGAAAACTCACAGAGATTATGTTTTTGTCAACTTGATGATGACTGACTAAAGCGAAAAAATGTTCGTAGAGATTACTTTTGTTTTCTTCATCTGATGATGAATGACTATAGCAGTAGCGAGCCCGTAAAGATTACTAATGTTTTATTTATCTGATGATGAATGACTATAGCAGTAGCGAGTCCGTAGAGATTACTATTATTTTCTTTATCTGATGATGAATGACTATAGCAGTAGAGAGTCCGTAGAGATTACTAATGTTTTATTTATCTGATGATGAATGACTATAGCAGTAGAGAGTCCGTAGAGATTACTAATGTTTTATTTATCTGATGATGAATGACTATAGCAGTAGAGAGTCCGTAGAGATTACTATTATGTTTACTTGACCTGATAATTACTGGCAAAAGTGATAAAACTTTCGCAAAGATTATATTTTCGTGACCTGATGATTATTGACTAAAGTGATGGAATATTCGCAGATATTATATTTTCCTGACCTGATGATTACTTTTACTTTTAGCTTATAACGCTAAAAACCGAGTTTCCATACTTGTGGTGGGCATGGTACAGACAGATTATTGTGTAGCTTTGTACTACCACAAACGAGCTAACAGAGCGTTATATGGTTTCTCAACCCAC